>NC_141030.1:22952500-23150000 GCF_052040795.2 Danio rerio
TTTGGCTCTGACCCGAATCAAACACACCTGAACAAGCTGACCAGAGTCTCCGAAATTACTAGAAAGCTGCTGTACACACATAGTACGTTTGATTAGAAATTTATCTAGTCCACCTCAGGAATAGATGATTGTACACAACTATGCACCTGCCAACTGAAGTAAAAATTTCGTAGTGGCAATTCGACAGACATAAGTGGTGTATTTCAACCTCTCAAGAGCATTTTGGAGTAAAAACAATAATGGTCATCATTCTGAAGTGTTATTTTAAAATGAAGTGCTCAAAACTGGCCATTTTAAAGGGCCATTCGGAATCAAGGATTTCGAAAAGTACAACTGATAGACATGATCCCTTTCACAGGTAAGTTGTTTAGTGTCGTAGAAGGGCTTGTGCCTATGCACTATGGAGGGGGAAGAAAAAAAACAGCACAAAAAAATGTAATACTCTACCTTGATGACATTTCTGTGGCTGCCAAGTTTCAGCTTAGAACAGCTGGTAGGTGAAGCTTGCTTGCTCTCAATAGCATTCTAAATTGTTTTCTGTAAAAAGATACTGATATACTTCAATCGAGATCAAATAACAAACTACTGTGCTGTGCTATATATATATAATAGAGTAAAAACATGCAGCCCATATCTATTCATCAAAATCTCCTCCCTCAACAGCATTGTCAGTTGGGGGTTCGCTGACAGTATAATACAGTATATATTTTTTTCTCACTCTGAGCATTTTTGGTCTTTAAATAGCTTATTATAATTTCAACTGATGTAGTTAAATTAGTATTATTTTGTGGTGCTCTCTTTTTCTCTCTCTCTCTCTCTCTCTCTCTCTCTCTCTCTCTCTCTCTCTTTCTGTGTGTGTGTGTGTATAATGTAATGTGTGAATGTACGTATATACATACTGTTGAAGTCAGAATTATTAGTCCCCCTGAATTATTAACCCCATTTATTTTAACCCCCAATCTCTGTATATCTCTGGAGAGATATTTTCAACACATTTCTAAACATAATAGTTTTAATAGTTTATTTCTAATAACTGATTTATTTTATCTTTGCCATGATGACAGTAAATAATATTTACTAGATATTTTTTAAGACGCTTCTATACAGCTTAAAGTGACAATTAAAGGCTTAACTAGATTTATTAGGTTAACTAGGCAGGTTGGGGTAATTAGGCAAGTTGTTGTATAACAATGGTTCCCCTTCGGTTGAGGAACTTCAGTGCTATACAGTGGATTTGATCTTTGGGAATATCCACTTATAGGAGGTTTCGGATCAGAAGCCGCTTGTCTGAAGAGTATTGAACGGGCCAATGAATGAAATGAATTGGCAGCGTAAGCTTGCACAGGAGTGCTGCATTGCCAATTATCCCAGCATATAAGCACACCTAGAGCGAGCAAACGCCATCCTTTTCGCTTTAGATCCTTTCTGAGTGAGTCGATGAGGGTTCCTCTTGCTAATTCAGCACTTCAGAGCGAACAAAAGAGCAACACAGTCGTGCAGCATGTCCTTTTCAGGATGGCGCTCCTGTGTGTTTCTGGATGCAAGGGTTTCCTGGCTCCGGATGATGGACACGATTACTGCATTGCATGTTTGGGGGTCCAGCGTGTTAATGTGGTCCAGCATGTTATGGACGTGCTTTCCCGGGCTGCTTCGGCCGTGGGGTTGGAGCTGGTTCTTCCCCTAGCTTCGCGCCCGGACCGACTAGATGGGTGCTACGTAGAGGACCAGAAGGTGAAGCCTTCGAAGCCTCCCGTCCCCTTCTTCCTGGAAGTGCACAGTAGGCTCAAGCAGTCTTGGAGGGCCCCTTTCCCTGCCCATGCTGCATGTCCCCCACGGGTGCAATTGATTATGCACAGGGACAAGGTGCTTCAGCATCTCCGCCTACTGGGGCTTCAGGTCAACCGAGAAAAGAGCAAACTCGCCCCCGTGCAGAGGATCTCTTTTCTAGGGATAGAGCTGGACTCGATCACCATGGTAGCGCACCTCTCCGAGGAACGCGCTCACCTGTTGCTGAACTGTCTGAGAGAGCTCAACAGCAAACTAATGGTCCCACTGAAGTTCTTTCAGAGGCTCCTGGGACATATGGCATCCACAGCCGCCGTCACGCCGCTCGGATTGTTCCATATGAGACCACTTCAGCACTAGCTTCACGATCGGGTCCCGAGACGGGCATGGTATGTGGGCACACACCGGGTCTCTGTTACTGCGCTGTGTCGCCTTGCCCTCTGCTCCTCTGGAGTCACCCGCGGCTGAAAACGCTGCGTGCCATTCACGTTCCAGGCACGCTCAATCGTGCAGCTGATGCGCTCTCACGACAGCAGTTATGCCCTGGAGAATGGAGACTCCACCCTGAGTCTGTTCAGCTGATATGGGCGCGATTCGGGAAGGTCCAGATAGATCTGTTTGCTTCCCCTGAGAACGCTCATTGCCAGTTGTATGCGTTTCCCCCAGTCAGCCTGCTTGTGCCGTTACTGTGCAAGGTCAGGGAGGATGAGGAACAGGTTCTGCTAGTTGCACCCTTTTGGCCCAACCTGACCTGGATATCAGAGCTCTCACTCCTCGCGACGACCCTCCCCTGGCGGATCCCTTTGAGAGAGGACCTACTCTCTCAGGGACAGGGCACCATCTGGCACCCTCGCCCCGATCTTTGGAACCTCCACATGTGGTCCTTAGACGCGAGGAAGACTTAGGTAACCTACCGACTGCGGTGGTTAATACCATCACTCAGGCTAGAGCCCCCTCCACGAGGCGCGCCTACGCCCTGAAGTGGAGTCTAATCACTGAATGGTGCATCTCTCGCAGAGAAGACCCCCGAAACTGCCAGATCAGTGTTGTGCTCTCTTTCCTTCAAGAGAAGTTGGACAGCAGGCTGTCGCCCTCCACTCTCAAGGTTTATGTGGCCGCCATCTCTGCTTATCATAACGCGGTAGCTGGCAGCACTGTGGGAAAGCATAACCTCATTTTCCGGTTCCTTAGGGGTGCTAGGCGAATTAATCTATCTCGCCCCCCTCTCATGCCCTCTTGGGATCTTGCCCTCGTTCTCACGAGTTTGCGAGCAGATCCCTTTGAGCCACTCCATTCAGTATCTCTAAGATTTCTGTCCCTGAAGACTCTGCTGGTCGCGTTGGCCTCCATCAAGAGGGTCATGGACCTGGAGGCATTTTCGGTCAGTGACTTGTGCCTGGAATTCGGGCCGAATTACTCTTACGTCATCCTGAGACCCCTCACGGGTTATGTGCCCAAGGTTCCTACCACCCCCTTCAGAGATAAGGTAGTGAACCTGCAAGAGATGCCCCCGGAGGAGGCAGACCCAGCCCTTTCTTTACTTTGTCCAGTTCGCGCTCTGCACATTTATGTGGACCGTACTCAGAATTTTAGATCATCTGGGCAGCTCTTTGTCTGTTATGTCGGTCGGCAGCAGGAAAGTACCGTATCGAAACAAAGATTATCCCTTTGGATTGTGGATGCCATTTCACTCGCTTATTCGAGTCGAGGTCAGCCGTGTCCCCCGGGAGTGCGTGCACACTCCACTCGGAGCGTTGCATCCTCTTGGGCGCACGTGCACGCGGCGCCTCTCTAACAGACATCTGTAGAGCTGCGGGCTGGGCAACACCCAACACATTTGCAAGGTTTTACAATCTGCGAGTGGAGCCGGTTTCCTCAAGGGTAGTAGGTAACCCTTTGGTGATTGAGGAAACAACTCGGTAGGGTGTTGAGACATGCTTGCTGCGCCATTCTCCCTAACACGGAGATACGTGCGCCTTTTTATCTGTCAGTAAAGTTCCCTGTCAGGTGAGCCCTGCAGATTCCTCCGTGGCCCCCAGCACTGACTCAGCAAAGGAGTCACTTGCTGGCCCACTACGTTGCAGGTCTGCCCGCTGGTCAGTCAGCGTTTCGGGTATAGATGCCTGCTATGCGTGATCCCCACTAGGCAATCCCATATGCTTATTCCGCCACGGTTAAGTTGAAATGCTGCTTCTCCGTCTCAGTGTGGATGATGGAAAACGGAGACATCTGAAAACGGAGGCGGGGCTGCTGACAATCGCCTCTCTGATAGGGGCTTTTCCTCAATATTAAAGAGCCCATATTATACATGAAATAGGGTCATATCTTGGTTGTAAGGGTCTCCAACAACAGTCTAATATGCATGCAAGGTCAAAAAACACTTTCATGGTCTTGTAATCTGCATTTATTTTTACCTAATTATCCCAGCGACTCCCGTATGAATCGTCCAGTGATTCATTTGTCCCCAAACCCCTCCTTAGCGCGAAGCTAATCTGCGCTGATTGGACCGATGACAGTCTGTCGCGAGTCAGAGAGTGAAATGGCCAATAGCTAATCAGCAATATAAAAAGTAATCACAGTTCATACACGCTCGATAGTGTAGGCGTGGATTTAAGCTGCCACAAACACAGAAAAACACACACACACACACACGGACGACAACGCTCCCGCTTCTGCCCGCACCCGGCAGGTTTTAACCTGAGAACCCGCTCCATTTTCTGCTCGCCGCGTTTGATCCCGCTAGAGCTGGGGAGAACACTACCAAAACTCACCCCGCTATACAGTCCAGACAGCCAAGATGTCTGTATAAACACACATACAATACCAAGCACACAAAGCTCGCGCTCGCTCTCTCTCTCTCTCACGCGCGCGTGCGCACTAACACACACACACAAACACCAAGCAGACTCTCTCTTTCTCATTCGCATAGCAATATCCGTGATATTGCTAGACAGCTGGCTCCCGTCCCAAATTAAACCCGTTACCGACCGTTCCCGCGATTTATTCGGAAATTTGCAGAAATGCAGAACTCTACCACGGAGCTCCATAAACAAAGCAGCACGCGTCGCGTTTTTAACGTTACTTTGCACGCGATAAGAGAATATAGCCAGTTAACCTGATACAGTACACTCGGTTACAAGTAACAAATCACAACTAAATACATTTGCAAGCTAGAGTAAACGAGGCAACAACTTTAACCGCACATACTTACACTTGAGAAATGTAGGAAGAAACCCATCCTGATGTCCATCAGTAAGTTGCTCTTTACTGATCCTTCCTTTAACAAACTCAGATGAAGAATTCTTTGTAGCATGTAGCTTCCAGAAGTTTCCAGTAGTTTCCAATTGCTTGGTTATAATGCGGATGTTTCATCTTTGGGTAGAGACTCAATATAATATCCATCTGCAGTGTGACTTCAATCGACCGGCATGTTTGTGTGCATGTGTTTGTTTGTGTGTGTGTGTCTGGGTTTCTGCGTCAGAGGGCGGGGCCTCAGGTTTGAAATCTCCCGGGTTTGTGCGTGCACGTGAATAACTTGGTTTCGTTCGTACGTCATGGCGAAACACCTAATGACTCGGTATCAAGGCGACTCGTTTGAAGCACTATGAGTCGACTCTTTTATAGATGAATCAACCGTTTTAAACACTGTACTCTTACAGATTTAAGCCTTAGCTGGATACTTCACTTCACTTAGAGCTGTGTTACACACTACATGGAGGGGAATTTTTAAAAACCCATAATATGGGCTCTTTAAGTAGCCCATACACAGTTCAGTCCTGCATCCTCTCCTTGTAAGTCCAGACTTCGCAGGTTTGATCAAGACTGCAGTCTCTTCTTCTCAGTTTGATATGTAAAACAGACTATTCCGAGGACACGGGTAAATCTTCAAAGGTAACAGTGTACATTATAACTTCATTCACATCACCCTGGCTACGTTGTTTCACTTTCTCAACAATAAAATGTAAACATGATTTAAGGAACTGCCTATTTTCATTTTAATATTAGCAACTTAACAGACAGCAGAAATGTTGAGACGTCGTGCTGCATTTATGAGCGTCATCTTCACTGTGTGGATATTTATAACTAAACGGAGCCGATAACAACTGTCTCCTTTCAATGTCAGTGAAAATATGAAACATACCCTCTCTTTTGCTGTATATAAATTTTAATAATCGATAATGGCCATTATAAAAGTATAACATACAATAAGTTTATACATTATAGGAAATAAAGGCAAGCGATCAGTCAATATACAGAATAGGCTACGTGGTTACATTAATCATTAACTTATCTTTGCGCTCAACCAAAACACGTTACCCGAGAACAAGTGATAGATTCCAATGACCAAAGTCAGGGAATATGTCGTTAGATAAAGACAACAAGATTAATTAAATATCCCGTTTAATAAATATAGTGAGATTAGATACAGCGGGAGATGCTTGATGAGAAGTCCGACCAGCAGAGCTCTCATCTGGGTAGATAGGCTGCAGCGCTTGCCAGAGAGTGTGTGTGTGGTCACGTGATGTGCGTTTTCAGCATTTTGGTGTGGACGGAGAGCAGTTTATAAACGCTGGGTAAAACTTGAGTGTGGACGCGGATCGTTTTCATTCTAAAACACCGTTTTAAAACTAAAACGCACTAGTGTAAACAGGGCCTTAGATCTGTAGTGTCTGCTTTTTGCTGGTTGTACGTGGGCAGAGTAATCCACAAAGGGTAAAGAGGCTTTACGGATGCTGATATTACTTAAATATATCACGGCTATCAGCCAATCAGATTCAAGAACCAGACAGAACTGTTTACCTTCAGCCTTAATCTTTCCTCATGCCTAAATATACCTCAGGTATTTTGGTCTATATTGATATGTAAGCCTCACGCAGTTGCTGCAGATTTGTCGAGTACACATCCATGATGCAAATCTCCTGTTCCACCACATCCCAAAGGAGCTCTGTTTGATTGATATCTGGTGACTGTGAAGGCCATAGTCAGAAGAAAATATCCCCCTCACCATTACATCACCAGCAGCAGCCTAAACCTTTGATACAAAGCTGGATGGATCCATGTTTTCAAGTTGTTGACGTCAAATTCTCACCCTACCATCCAAATGCCACAGCAGAAATAGAGACTCATCAGACCAGGCAATGTTTTTCCAATCTTCTATTGTCCAATTTTGTTGAGCCTGTGCAAATTGTAGCCTTAGTTTCCTGTTCTTAGCTGACAGGAGTGGCTGCCGTTGTGGTCTTGCTGCTGTAGCTTATCTGCCTCAAGGTTTGAAGTGTTGCGCGTTCAGAGATGCTCTTCTGCATGGCTCATTTGAGTTACTGTTGCCTTTCTATCAGCTTGAACCAGTTTGGCCATTCTCAAAGATTATTTAAATTAGACACAAAAAGTTATTTTTTACTATTTTTTCACTGCCATACGTTATTTAGTTTTGAACTAAAAGCTGTATATTGAGATGTGATGAAAATGACATTTGTTAATTTCATGACGGAAAAAAAATGTTAAATATTAACAATATCTTTTCATAAATAAGTTTGTCCTCTAACAGATCTTAAAACTAGAAAAACTGTTTAAACTTATAGGGTTATGTTACTTTACTTTTGAACAAGTTTTTTATTATTATTTTTTTTTCCAACTCGACTTCACAAGGGTAAAAGTACCCGTAGTTGATTTTATTGGGACCTGCAGTGCTGGGAAGTTTTGCTGTTTGTTTCACTCTGCTTGTTTCACTCCACTTGATTATGTTTGTTCCCAACAGATTTGTTTCAGCATACATTTCAGTGAACACTTCTACAGGTTACACTATTATGCCAGCATGTGCCTTAATGTGCCAACCTGTGGCACAATAGTAAATAAGTAATTTCACTATTCACTGAAGCTGCTCCAAAATGCTAATATACAAAGGAGTTTCTAATGTGCTCAATTAATCACAAATAAAAAGCAGTTTAATTCTGGAATCCAGTACAATGCTGCTTAATCTTTATGGAACAATTTCTATTGGTGGAGGAAGCAGGCAACAAATCTATACAATGCAAGTTATTCAATATTTACTTATTTGGAGTTCACGTTTTAATATACAACTAAATTTATAATTTCGTCACCTTCGAATTATAAGGTTCTATCTGCGTTCTGAATGGTTTTGAGATATTGAGCTTCAAAGTTTTTGCATTCTATATAGCAAACAACATGTGTGTAACAGATCTCTTTCATACATTAACATGAAAGAGAACCTAAGGGTTCTCTAAATGTAAATTATCAAAGTTCTCTTACATTTGCATATTGGAGTAATTAAACCATGGTAAATGCAGATAGAACCTTCTCATTCTGAAAAGTCATTTTCCACTTGGAATTATAAGGTTCTATCTGCCAGATCATTCATTGAAGCATTACTTATCAAGAAATACAATAAAACAATAAATACAATAAATATAAAAATATATATAGTTTAGAGTTGTAACAATATGTTAATGCTTGAGGAAGTTAAAATTTTGCTTTCTATAACATTTATTTAATGTTTTATGATGAATATTTTTTCTTTTAAAATTAAGCATGCAAGTGGGTTTCCTCTGGGTGCTTTGGTTTCCCGCACAAGTCCATAGACATGCGGTACAGGTGAATTGGATAAGCTAAAATTGGCCATAGTGTATGTGTGTGATTGAGTGTGTATAGGTGTTTCCCAGTGTTGGGTTGCAGCTGTAAGGGCATCCGCTCACAGATAGAACCTTATAGAGCCAAGCTAGAGTTCAACTTTGTTGATACAACTTTTTTTGTTTTTTAAATAAAAAGCCTTAAAATGTAAACAACTTATAAAAACACATCCCATAATGTAAATAAGTTGCCATTTAAAAAGAATATGTGAATAACTCAATTTTGACAAAAATGTCAGATAGAACCTTATAATTCTAAGGTGACGATATTACAAGTTTGTTAAAACGATATAGGGATAGCATTTGAGTAGATGCTTTTGCAAAACTACTATCATTAACTTGATTAATTTATGTTCTGTAATGCAATAGCATATTTCTAAATAGAATATGTGTTCAAATACCCGTGCCAAGGTACATATGTTAACATGTAGCTAATTTGTATGATTTAAACTCTGTGATAAAAATGCTTTCATTCGATACATACAGGAATAGACAGACATGATCATGGTTTAAAAATACTTTTTATTATGGATGGATGAGATTTCAGGGTAACAAAAGCGGGATTGCATCACAGATGATTGGCAGATGATCTTACAGATTGATGTGGGTGTCAAGTGACTGCTGCTGGGAGAGATTGGGCCTCATGGGGATATTTCTCACAAAGAAGAAAACTGCCCCATTTTTGATCTTTAGCCACCACATGGTTCTACACCCTCCAGGGAGCCCGAGGTTGGAAAAGCAATGCAACACCCAGCCAGAAACCTTCTTTCCAGAAGACATCTCCTGGCTAATTAAAAGTTGAGAGTTGATATAGACTGGCCAGTTCATCCGGCTTTCCAGTTCACCCACACAGTAACAAGGTAACAAGAACCTGTTAATTAGTCTGTTTTATCCACAGGCCAGTAGACAAAGCAGTTGAAGAAAGATGGGATACCATTGGGAAATTAGATTCAAATTTCTGTTATCGTTTGCTCATCTTCATGTTGTTTCTACTCATTACTTGCTTTCTTTGGTTTGAAAGCTCAACAACATTACAATATGCTCAAAGCTTTTATTAATTCTTCATAATTTACCAGTAAATTATTTAGTAGCTAAGCTAATGAGGATTCCCTCCTGACGCAATTTTCATAATGTAACAATATTCATTCTTCATAGCTGTATTAAGGCTTTATTTTAACAAGCTTTACTAAAACAAACTGACTGAACAATACTTTTAGAAATCTCATTGGCACCCGGTAGCCTATCAGTGTTCACATTATATTTGTTTTTGATATTACAGTTCATATTTCAGCAGTTTGTAAATGTAAATAGTCATATTTTGAAAAATCAGTTCATGAAAAAGTGCTTTAAACCATACTGAAGTGTATTATACTGTATATATTAGAGTATTTACATCACTTTAATGAATAGCTAAAATGAACTGATGATAAACTATTTTAAACAATTTAGATTTTACTTTAGTTAAATACTTTAATTTTAATAAATTGTTCAGTCATTTTCCTTAAGCTTAGTCCCTGATTAATCAGGGGTTGCCACAGTATCAGCTTGAACCATTCTGGTTATTCTGAACTGCCAAATACTCAGGCATATGCAGTTGATGCCCTGGCAGCAGCAAACCCTGTACTGGCCACTTTATTAGGTACACCATACTAGAACCGGTTTGGAGCCGCTTTTTCTTTCAGAACTACCATAATCCACCATGGCATAGAATCAACAAGGTTCTGGAAATAATCCTCAAAGATTTTGGTCCATATTGACATAATAGCCATGATGCAAATCTCACGTTCCACCACATCCCAAAGGTGCTCTATTGTCTGAGATCTGGTGACTGTGGAGGCAATTTGAGCACAGTAAACTCATTATCATGTTCACGAAACCAGTCTGAGATTATTCGTGCTTGGTGCACATGGTGCATTATTCTGCTGGAAGCAGCCATCAGAAGATGGGCACACTGTGGTTATAAAGGGGTGGACATGGTCAGCAACAACACTCAGGTAGGCTGTGGCATTGACACACATGCACAGTTGGTACTATTGGGCCCAAAGTGTGCCAAGAAGCCAAATTCTGACCCTACCATCTGAATGTCGCAGCAGAAATTGAGACTCATCAGACCAGGCAACATTTTTTCAATCTTTTCAATCAATTTTGGTGAGCCTGTGTGAATTGTAGCCTCATTTTTCTGGCACTCTGTGTGGCTGCTGTAGCCCATCGGCCTCAAGGTTCAACGTCTTATGCATTCAGAAATGCTCTTCTGCATACAGTACAACTGTATAATTTCCACAGCAGATTAAGTGAAGTGTTTTAAAATAGTAGTAAACAATATTGTATTTACTGTTAATTGTTGTAGTACTTTTGTCATGTGGGTTGCCTGTAGTCATTTAGCAATTTCAATTTTAATTCTTGCACAAACCTATATAAATTTATTGAAAAATGCATAAAGTCAGTGTGGTTTTCAGTTGCAGTTTGCAAAAACATCTACTTTAACCCTCGAGCACTGTAGCTGCAGCCGATGCCTTGGTTTTTGTTGTTGACATCTTGCACTTTGCTATAGTAAAATCCTCATTACTGTCCATATCACTGCTTAAACTCAAATATGGAAATCCACATTTGGCTTCTGACACTGTAAGTAAGCAGTTAACCAATCAGAGCGCAGCAGGCTCTCAGAAGTTCAGTTTATAAAGAAATCTAAACTTTAATTGCAGTGTATATTGCAAGTACATTTAAAGTGTTTTTTTTTCTTTTCTTTTTTTACCTTGGATGGATGTCAACCGATCAAAACAGTTCTAGGAACCTTTAAAATAGCACATCATGGACACTTTAATCAGATTTGAAGTTATTATTGAAAGTGTTTTTCTTTTAATTAAATGTACTGTTAACAAAACTACATGAAATTTGGATCCGGTGTGCAATGCATCTCACTGAAATATATTTAAGATCTGAGCGATAAAAGAGTAACCTTGAGTATTGAATGTTTCATCAGGTTTTCTTTACCAAGTATCCCTGTAAATTCACCTAGAAGAGCATAAGATAATTTTTTAAAAGACCTTCAAAACCCAGAAACTTGCTAAAAATCAGCTGTATATATATGTGTGTGTGTGTGTGTGTGTGTGTGTGCGTGCGTGCGTGCGTGCGTGCGTGTGTGTGTGTGTATACATAAACGCATACACACATACATACATACATACATACATACATACACACATACATACATACATACATATATATACATACATACATACATATATACATACATACATACATACATACATACATACATACATACATAAATACATACATACATACACACATAAATAGTATTTCATTTCCTCAGTCTTGCCAATTGGAATTTATATTTTTCTGTCTTTTTTTCACTTTGTCCACTATTTAGACATACTTTGTGCAAGAGCAGCAGCTTTAAGGGGTTGCTGTCTTTTCTGCAGTGAAACACATGGAACATTTCCAGATCAGCCATCAGCTCCCTGTCAGAGGGAAAACGTCCTGGTTTGCAAGGTTAGTAAAAAAGAAGAAAAAAATGACTACAGGCTCTTTTCTGAGAACCAGCTTGTCATTTGCATTGGGTCTTTTGCATTTCAATGATATATGAAGAAGATGATGATATATGTGAAGAATTAACCATGAGTTATGAGTGCATTATGAAAAGACTGGATGTGTTTGAATGCTGCAGTGTAATGAAATATTCATTTGAAATATTATTTAGTTTAAATACTGTTGATGGAGCATCAATTTCCAGCTTAAATATAAGTATGAATTTTTAATTGCATTGCATGAAATATAAATAAACCTAAATTACCTAGCATTTGATACAACAAAAGCATTTGGTAAGATTAAAGTGAAGTTCACAATACAAAAAAAGAAGAAAAAAGAAAATTTGCACCATTTACTCACCCTTAAGTGCTTCCAAACCTTCATGACTTTATTGTTTTTATCCATTCATTTGTTAATTTTCTTTCCAGCTTAGTGACTTTATTAATCTGGGGTCGCTACAGCAGAAATAAACCAGCTTATCTAGCATATGTTTTTACGCAGCGGATACCCATCCAGCTACAACCCATTACTGGGATACATCCATACACACTCTTTCACATTCAAATTACTGTAAATTTTTTTGCATACCTAATTCACCTGTACTGCATGTCTTTTGGACTTGTGGGGGAAACTTGAGCACCTGGAGGAAACCCATGAAATCACGGGGAGAACATGCAAACTCCACACAGAAATGCCAACTGACCACCGTGTGTGATTATTCTGACCTGAGGTGGCGATGATAAAATATATTATATAACGGAGTCCGTTCACATATTGTGTCTAAAAGCATGTGAAAAGCGTGAGCGCATAGATTCCTTTACCATTTTCAATGCACTTTGTGCTTTTCTGCCGTCTCTCGTAACAAGGTGAACATCAACCATTTTCTCAGAGGATGGCAAACCACTATAAGTTTGTGTTTCCAAAAAGCACTAGAGTGTTTGAATGGTCTGTGTTTGTCTGAGGTAATTAGCAATTGGCGGTGTTAAAAGTTAAGATGTTTTCAGCTATATGCACCTAGTAAATGCGAGCATGTCATATGCAAGCTTTGCGCCTTGATTAGAAATAACCCTAAGCTTATTAGCATTTCTTCCAAGGTGCGGTCAGTAGTCACATTTAAATAAAACTATAGCGCTTCTTACCGAAACTTCATACTGAACTTTTTTATTGTTATTGACATTGATGTTTTATTGGCCCGACCCTATTCGTAGCCACAGATTTCCATATCAGGGAAAAAACTACAGGTTATCAACATTACTCGAAATAAATGCATGTGTTCAAAAGACGACAAACAATCAAATGCATTTGGAACAATGGAATTACTCACTATAGTGGCTGAAATGTAATCTTTGGAACGCAGTAGTGCTGTTGTTTGCCTAAAAATAACATTCGTTCACATTGTTTGTTGCTAGTTCATGTTAACTAATGTAATTCACTGTTGTTAGCAAAGGAAATGTGCATTACTCAGCACTGTGTGGGATTGACTCACTCTTTTGCACATGTCCGAAGTGTCAGTGATGCATCTTGATCTCTGGAAGTGAGAACGGTTCAGTTTAAGCCCCCCAGACATTAGTATGTCTGTCATTGTGAATATTATAAAAACCGCCGTGTGTTATGATACAGTATCTCAAGATAAGGCCACAGAAGATGACCCAGCTCCATTATTTTATACATTTCTCCCCAGGAGCAGGCTTCCATGTTGGCACTGATGCATCTAATACTGGTGCATTGCTTTGGATCAGACATATTCAAACTGCAAACCGACACAGGCGATCTGCCAAGGGACTAAGCTGGTATTGAATTAAATAACTCTGGAAATAATTCTTGGTTGTCGAGTACTCACGTATTGCTGTAGATTGAACAGATAACACACTTTTTTTGCACAAAAATGTGTTTTTGTAGCCTGTTGGAGCTAGTTTTTGCTAGTTAAACATGGTAAATCAGTGCCTACCAAATTGCAAAATTCTTGAGAAATTCTGTACTGTAATAGAGGTGTCACGTGGTTTAGGTCACTGACTGAACCAGGAGACTTTCTGTGTAGAGTTACATGTTCTCCCCATGTCTGCATGGGTTTCCTCTGGGGGCTCAGATTTTCACCACAGCCCAAAGACATGTGATATAGGTTAATTGGATAAACTAAATTGGCCATAATGTGTGAATAAGAGCGTGTGGGTGTTTCTCAGCACTTGTACTCCCAACGCAAATGTGTAAAACTACCTGATTTCATTTCTACTGAAATGACCCCTGATAAAGCAGGAAATAAGTCAAAGGTTATGGCTATGGTTAGGCAAGGCTATAAGGGACTAAACCCTAAAAGGAGGTCCAGATCCCTTTGACTTTGGGAATAAGTTACAGTTTACGGTTTAGGGTTGGGGATTAGGTCTAAATTATATTTTCAGACAGGAATGATGTTCCAGGATCAACAATGATGCTAATCCAAGATCGCATCCTACTTGGCAAAATCATAGCCTCCCACTGAACAAATTTTCAGAGTAACATTGGTCCAGATTGGTTTTTGCTCGGGTCAACAAGGACCATTATGTAATCTAGACCATTATCTCTATAAGACCATAAGAGTGCACCACTGATAGAACCTTAAAAAAGGTAATTGAGCGATGAACAACATTGCCTTTATGACTTGGAGCATCAAAACAAAGAGAAGGCGAAATAGTACTCTGCGCCTTAATGCTCAACCCTCAAACCCAAACCAAAGAAACAATCTGTGATCATAAGAATCAAGGCATGGTAGTATATGTGTCCTTCAGGTTGAAGGCTGCAAACCAATCCCGAGGATGGATGCATTTGTGGTAGTGCTTCTCCATTAGCATATTGTCTGGCATCCTAGGAGGGGGACACTAAATGCTAAACTCTAAACTCTAATTGGGTACAGATGAAGTCGTGCTTCAACAAAAGGACAGCCATCTGGTTTTGCAGCTGTATGTATGTACAGTATGCAGCTGTGGATTCCACAGTCATAGAATATACAGCCCTGGTAAAAATGAATGCATAGCCAAGTCAGATTGTCCAAATGAGCCATTGAGATGGGGCGCACAAATCAGGCTGCTTGTGCGAGTGGCACTAATAAAACAATTGTTGATGCAATAGAAGTAGGGCAGTAAGCGGGAGTGAGAGCACCCGACCTGAAAAGTGTAAACTACATGCCAAAAGTCTTGTCCTAGTTGTAATATTTTTCTAATGAATCATTTATTGAACTGCATCCCAATCATTACAAATACTCGAGAAGACCTATTGGAACCTGTATGGACACAAGATTTTCACAGAAATCAGTCAAGTTTGGTGAAGGAAAAACTATGGTTTTGGGTTACAATCTGTATGAGGACATGTGAGAAATCTGCAAAGGGAATGGCAACATTAACAACCTGAGGTATCAAGGCATTTGTGCTGCCCATTGCATTACAATCCACAGGAGCCACAGGAACATGGAGTATGTCTGGGGTAAGATGAAAGATGAGGCATTAAAGATGAATCCAAAGAATCTTGATGAACTCTAGGGGTCCTGCAAGAACGCTTTCTTTGTCATTTTAGATGATTCTATTAATAAGTTATTTGAGTCATTGCAGAAATGTATGCATGCAGTCCTTTAAGCTCATGGGAGGCATACACAATTTTCATTCTTTTTCCACTGACTTTATATTTTATGTCCTTTAACTAGTTATCTGTGTGGTATCGAGTCTGTGACATCATCGACTTTCGCTTTAAGTTTTAAAGGGTAAGCATTGCACCAGATCCCCGTAAGTGGTTTAGTTTGAAAGTGTAGAATCTATATTTTATGCACATATGCATCTCTTTGGTTTTAATTTTACTGTACAAAAGTTATTTAAACTTAAAAAACAATATTTTGGATACCCGAGCTGGGTATTGAACTTTGGTTTATTTTCATATTTTTCATATGGTTCATATATGACACATGTACAAGTTATAGCTCAAATGAAAGCTCTTGCAGGTGCTCATCCGGTTCTAGCATTACTGAATTATTTTTAACATTTATGATCAATAAGCAGCCCCAGATAGCACAGACGGCTGTCATCTTTTACCTTATGCTGTGTGCTTCAGGGCCATTCTCCTTTGTTTTTGAGGTGATGTGCATAAGTAATCGTTTTGTATGTCTGATGTGGTCAAAACATAGTGAATTATGTTTGATTAAACAAAAGAATAGTGAAATATGAAAACAATGATCGATCCCTGTGGCTTGTATAGCACCTCTCATCAGTTGGAATACAATAACTTTTGCATAGATTATGGTAGAGACGTTTTTCTTTTTTCCTATGATTACAGACATATGCAGGAACCACCAAAGTTAATTACAGCAGCCTAGACCACACAGAACCTAAAAGGTACACTTTCAAATTTGAGTTCAGAAAAAAAAAATACAAAAAGTGCCTCTTTTTTAGATGTTAATTATGATACAAACAACATATACAGACATTTTAAAAACATTCAATAGAGTTTTATGAAAATTCGAAGGGTTTTCTTTCAAATGATACCAAATTTTGGCATTTACACCTCTGCATGTGGATTTGGAAAGCTTTTAAATTTGGGTAGGCAAAATCCAGGTGGAAATCCCAAAATAGCAGCAGAGTGACAATATTTTTGTCTTAGCAAAGTCAGACCTTACTTTCTGATTAAATCATTCAAAATCAAGGTATGATCATATTTTATTTTGGTAAAATAAGCGTGATCTAGAGGCCTTTGCCTTTCATATGTCAATTCTGATGCCAAGCAATCCACTAAAAGTCAAGTTTTTAATTGTTGTCTCTAAAGCTTGGATAGGAGACAACAATTTTGTCAGGTATAGGTCCCTGAACAGGGGGAGGTAAGTGCAATCCAACCTTACCTGGTTGCCAGGATCTTGCATCGTGGTTGGATGCATAAGAGAAAGGAGCCTGTTCTCTGTGGGTGGCCCCCTAACCTCTGATGAATATGGGATCCAGGACTGCGGGTGAGGAAGCAGCATATTGTCCACATGCAGCACCTTATATGTCACACCAAGGGACTTAGGAAAATGCTCTCTTTCTAAAGAAATTAAAACAGAGATATTTTTAATGGTTAGATCCTAGCCCTCTACAAGGAAATGCACTCAATGGACTCTGAGTGTCTCATCTCAGGGATGCTACACAGTCTTTTGCAAGATTTAACAGCAGCCAAGGACTATGTTATAGTCTGCCTGGAGCTCTATGCTGCTTGTGTATGCATGAAAATGTACAGGTGAGTATATTCTGGACTTTATTGAACAGAACCAAAATTAATTAAATCAGGCTAGGTAACAATAATGTTGTCACTTAATAAACTGAACTGAATCAAAACTTAATCAACTTGAGTTGATTATGAACTTGAGTTGAGCTAATTATCTTATTTTGAGCTGTTTATAGTGGAATTGAACTTTCATAACGGTAGACTTTACAGTTATTCATCAAATCTAAATTGACATGGAAATTGTGTTTAATAAGGAGACTATTGATTTTATGGAACTGCTTTACAGAGAAATGGCAGAAAAGTTTGCATAAATGATTCAATTATCTTCCTGTTCAATACTAAAAATCTACTTTGTATATAAGCACTATAAAAAATAAAGGTGACTTAATATTGCCTTTTCCCACTTTGCTACAGCACTTTGGATTAGACATCTTCAAACCGCAAACCAACACAGGCGATCTGCCAAAGCCAGGGACAAGACAAGTTGTTACATCATGCAATCTTTCAGAGGCGGATCCTTAGAGATGCACACACAGCTGCTCGTAGGATGTCCAAAATAATAGCCAATCCACACACCGAAGTATAGCTCTAAATGAAGACTTGTGGTCGTGGAGGTAATCTAGCAAATGGAACGGAAAATCAGATTCACAATCACAAGAGACTCATCTTTTCCTTTGGCTTCGTGCCAGAAATCATGGAGGAAGAAAAAGCAGCGCTGATGGTGTCATTTCGCCACTGCTGGAGCACATAAATTGGACAGATAGGGTCAAGTCAATTAAAATGGGCTATATTTTGGTAAATAACTTATAGAAACTTCAAAAAAGCTATGCAGAAGATGTAATGATTTTTGTATTAATTAGCATGGTCTCTTAAATATGTGTTTATGTTGGTAAATGTAAAAAACTGTAATTGTTTTAAATTTATGAAGAGTATCAATGAGTAACTTCTTGAGCCAAAATTTAGGTAAAATGGGCCAATAAAGAAATAAAAATAATTTAAAACAGTAACCTGACACTATCATTTTAAAGAGCCCCTATTTTCGTTTTTTTGAGAAAGACATTCCATGTAGTGTGTAGCACAGCTCTAAGTGAAGTGAAATATCCATCTAAGGCTTAAATCTGAAGGTGGACATTGTTTAAAACTATTGATTCATAAAAGAGACGACTCCTAGTACTTCAAATGAATCATCTTGATAACGAGTCTTTAGGCGTATCGCTACGAAACTTAAGCCCTGCTAAGTCCAGTTAAGTCCATCCAGTTGGCGCACGCAAACCTGGGAAAATTTAAACCTGCAGCCTCGCCCACTAGCACAGTTTTAATGAAAAAGAGGCTTGACACACTCTAGCAGACGCCAGTTGAATCAACCCTGTGCTCAGCTGGATATTATTGGAAGTGTGAGGTAAAGTTAGTGTTATTGTCTCAATCCAAAGATGAAGTTGTGAAGAGTCAGTGTTTGAGGTTTATTTTTGCAAAAATACCTCAGCATTATAGCCCAGCCTTGAACAGTTCGAGTGCTTCTGGAATCTACATGCTAACAACGGGGCATTCATCGCCCGTTTGTTGAAGGATGGATCAGAAAAGACTATTGATGTAAGGGAATGTCAGTACATGGACCATGGATCAGTTTCTTTCTCCATTTCACATGTGTAAGTAAGTGCGATTAAAATGGCTCCCTCCTTGTTTTCTCTATCTTGCAAATTATGTATTTAATTGTGTTTTGCTACTTGTAACTGCTTGTATTGATCAGGTTAACTCTTTATATAATAATGCCATGCTGAAAATGTGATGCGTGCTGCTTTGTTTACAGATTTAAATGAGTTTGTGAGCTTGCATTCCACTGCCGTTTGTTGTTGCTATGACCATCGTCAGCTGTTCTTACACACATGTAGTGGTCAAGTTTCAAAATAGTTCAGCTTCTGCCACTGTGTTGATTAATACTGAATGTGTGCCATGGTTAAGAATGGAGCAATATGCTGGTGTTTAACTGCACACAAATACCTGCCAACATCTGTCCTTGAAAATCTGTCCACGAGTGTTTCGGGATAACTAACAAAATGGGTGGGTGGCTGGAGATGGGTCTGAAATACGGGAGACTCCCAGGAAAAATTTTTGCTGAAAATTGTGGCACGTTAATCAGCCAATTCTATCTAAAACCAACTTTTTGAAGAATGAGAATCATACTTTAAAAGTAGCCTAGCAAAAATAGTCAAGTTATTATGTCAACAAGAAGGCTACTAACGCAGCAATTCCAATATATTGGTGAATGGCTGTAAAATTATTGAGAAATTTATGTAGTACAGCCTATGGCCCATTTTACCTAATAACCCATTATTGCTGACTTTACCATACAAAAATGAATCATTTCAAAGAAAAAATAAAAGATAATAATAATACTAGGCTAATAAAAACATGTCTATTGGGGCAGGATTTGATCTGGATGTGGTGGTTGTGCGGCTGAAAATGATCTGATCCTCCCCACAATGAAGACTAATATTGCTCCTTTGGGGTGCTGGAGGAGTTTGATCGGCCCTTCGAGAGCATCTGAGCTTGACGGGAGCTTTTCCCATCATCTGTGTAATCAAGCACTAGCGATGAAATCACTTTCACAGGGACGGCAGTGCCGTATGAATGGCTCATCCATCTCTTTAGTGTGTGTGTGGGCGGTCGCGCGTGTATCCGTGAGCGCCTGTACTGCCGTGGATGACTCTATTTCACAGCGGCATGATTTGCTCCAAGTTTCGGAGATCAGCCGTTGTCTATTTAAGTCTCTCGCTTCCATGTATTTCCTCCCATCTGCTTTCTGGGAGAGCGTAATTGCACATGTTTAACATGTTTAAAGGCCTACTTGTTGCGTTTGATCTAGTAGAGCATGAAATCAAATGACATGCTACAGACCTTTCGACGTCACATGATCCATCAGAAATCATTCTAATGAAGATTTGTTATGATGCAGTAAATGGATAATGATAATGATTATAATATGGAGCCAGATCAGACGCAGAAAGAATACATTTGCATTCATAAATGCACATCACAATTCATAAATCCACCACTCCACTTGGTAAATTCAAAACACAATTCATCAATTCAAAAGTAAAAAGCATAAATATTTCCCAAATGCTTACACATGTGCATCTTACATAAATACATTAAAAGTGTTTACACAATTATGTATATATGATGTTCTGCTGGTCACTACGAATTCATTCGTTCCATGCTGTGCAATGTGACAGTTTTACCACGGATTACAAGAGCTGGTCAGCAAAATACAACAGATGACATGCTAAGATGCCTATAAGTATGATGAGAGTCTGAATATTTGTGCCAGTCTGTCACAATAAAATTGCTTAAAACACCTTACTATGATGTTATTCTCATAACAAATGTCTAATAAAACTGCTAAAAAAATTTATTTTATTTTTATATAAAATAAAAATAATTAAATGGTGGAGCTTTTTGAGTTTGTTCAGTATGGAGCATTTTGATTGGTGGATGAAAAAAGTGTATGAATCATATCCTGCCAGGAAGGTCTCAAATATACCGCACACAAATTCAAAGGACTTCATGCTCATGTGAGCATTTTCAAACGCACGTTCAGTGGTTCATATATACATCTAACATAATTCATGAATGCATGAGGAAAGTAATCCAAGAATTTCATATACGGCTGAAGTCAAAATTATTACCCCCCTTTCCTCTGAATTATTAGCCCCCAAAATAATTGTTTTATATTCCCCTAATTTCTGTTTAATGGAGAGAAAAATGTCAGCACATTTCTGAACATAATAGTTTTAATAACTCTTTTCTAATAACTGATTTATTTTATCTTTGCCATGATGACAGTACATAATATTTAACAAGATATTTTTCCAGACACTTCTATACAGCTTAAAGTGACATTTAAAGACTTAAAGTTAATAAGGTTAACTAGGCAGGTTAGGGTAATTAGGCAAGTTCCTTTGTAACAATGGTTTGTTCTGTAGATACAGTTAAATTAGTTAAATTACAGTTATATATACAGTTAAAGTCAGAAATATTAGACCCCATTGAATTATTATTATTATTATTTTTTATATATATATTTTTCACAAATGATGTTTAACAGAGGAACAAGGGACATTTTCACAGTATGCCTGATAATATTTTTCCTCTGGAGAAATGCTTATTTGTTTTATTTTAGCTAGAATAAAAGCAGTTTTTAATTTTTTTAAAAAGCCATTTTAGGGACAAAATTATTAGGGGGGCTAAAATTGAAAGGGGGGTTAATAATTCTGACTTCAACAGTACATAACTGTGTAAACATTTTAAATGTATTTAGGTAAGCTCCATATGTGTGAGCATTTGGTAAATATTTTTGCTTTTTGAATTGATGAAAACATCTAGCTCTATAGTAATGGTTAATAATAATGGTTATTGATAATATTGTCTAAAACTGTTTGTTCCACTTCATATGTTTGAGGAAAATAACAGCCTTTACTGTAATGATATTGCAATACTTGCAAATATAAATACTTTTCTGAACAAGATTTTCTAAACTGTGAAAGTTTCATAATGGATCTTTTTCTTCAGCATCACCACATTCAAATGAGTTCTATGATTTCAAATGATTTCTAATCACGTGACATTTGTAGTAATGACACCGAAAATTAAGCTTTGAATCACAAGAATATATGATAAAGTATCAAATTTTAAAATGTATTTGTATATTCAAATATGTTAACAGTAATTAAATTCACATAAAGTCTTGGTGTGCAGACAATGCTTTCATATTCCAAAGCCTCAATATTAATATTAAATGTTACACAGTGTCCATGAGTGGCACATTCTGCTTGAAGTTGGATCTGCCATTGCCTATATACACTGTAAATGTCTAGCTTCCCTTTATTTTCTGTCTTTGTGCAGACAACGAGAGCATAATTTAACATGTTTAAAGAGGCCTTGATAAACCTGTTGCATGTCTAGTGGGTTTTATTCTTCTACAGCACTGAAACCAATTGACATTCCCATGGGGTTTACAGAGAGAGAAGGCACTTAGTGTGCATGACAATAACTTACGGTTATAGCTCATGGTGTGTTTGCTTCAGTCCTGCGCTTTGATGTTTGCTATTCCTTTCACAAAACATGTTAATTATCCAAGGTGCAGATTAGAAGATCAAATATGGAATTTTTGCAGTTCAAGTTCATGATTCATTATGTGATGAGTGGTTATTAGTGGTTATTATCAGCTGATTTAAACTTAGAGCCAACATTTTTATTCGTTTGTTTGACTTTGAAGAGGGAACAAATGTTTGCATACTGTAAACCTTCACCACAATCTGTGCATCTGAAAATATTTATTTCATTATTCCATCTGGCACTATACAGTTAAGTATTTCATTGATTACTTTTTTTTATTAGTTTTTTAATTGCTCTAGACAGACCTACACTAAAAAAAATTTAATTGGATTTACTACATGTTTTTAAGGTAAGTGGTTGCAAATAATTTATACTGGCTGATTTTAAACAAATTAAATTTAGCAATGTTCAACTTAATGTCTTTAAATTTAGCCAATTTAAGCAATTTGCTACCACTCACTTTAAACAATGTAGTAAATATAATAACACTTTTTTGTGTGTGTGTAAGCAGTGAGGTTGTTAACTGAGGGTATCGTGAAATTACAGACACAATTACTCATTCATTCCTTCAATTTTCTTCGACTAGTTCCTTTACTTACCAAGGGTCACCACAGGGGAATGAACCGCCAACTTATACAGCATATGTTTTACACAGCGGATGCCCTTCCAGCTGCAACCTAGTACTGGGAAACATCCATACACACTCATTCACACACACACCATGGCCAATTTAATTAAATTCACCTATACTGTATGTCTTTGGACTGTGGGGAAAACCAACTGAACAGGGGGAGAACATGCAAAGTCCACACAGGAATGCCAACTGACGACGTGTTTTTTAATCACAGCAAAAGGTACGAATTCTACAAAAACAAACCAGCATTTTAGGTAGAAACTTCTGCATCTGTCACCAGTGTGCGGTCATGGTTTATCTTATTGTAATTCTGGAAATCAATTCAGTGATAATGTGGATATGATGCATAGACAGGCAACTGCTGGACACAGTACATCACTGTGTTTTATTCTGAAGGGCTCATCCCTATGACCTAAATCCAGGGGTGTACCAAATTCGGTGTGAAGATACGAGATGTGCAGCACCTGAAACTACGGATACTGGAAGCCTGTGCTGGCATTTCTTCTGCAGTGTTGGTATCAGTGTTTGAAGTGTGGGAGAAGAGGGTTGCATTGATAATCCAACACAATGGGCAGCACATTGAACACATTTTATAAGTGGTCAGAAACTTGTAGATAACTCATGAAAGGATAATGTTACGTTAAAACCAAGCACACCATTTATTTTCTTGTGAAATTCCCAATAAGTTGTTTGTGTCAAATGACCCTCTTCCTATTGAAAAAAACAAACAAAAAAGTTGGATCCAAAATGAATGACTTCAAATTGGCCACCATGGTCACCACCCATCTTGAAAAGTTTGCCCCCTCACACATACTAATGTGTTAAAATTATCTCATTATTTACAAAACAGTTACATTTAATAGAGATATTTGGGATAGTGTCAATATTAAAGTGAACAAAATGCGTCGGCAAAAGTTTTGGGACATCCCTCCAAATCATTGACCTCAGGTGTTCCGATCACTTCCATGGCCACAGGTTCCATGGCAACATAAAATCAAGCATGCAGACTGCTTCTACAAACATTTGTGGAAAAAAGGCCCACTCTCAGGTGCTCAGTGAATTTAAGTATGGTGGCATAATAGCAGCCTGTGCAATAAGTCACTATTAAACATCCAATGGTCACTGACTTTGTTAACGTATGCTGTAAAAAAGAGACCTCCAAACTTTGTTGACTACTGATCCACTACCATGTTATTTTTTTTTTCCTGCAAAGGGTACAACATGTCTGGTTATCAGCATTGTTCAAAATACAAAATACATTTCAACAGAAGAATCGTATAAGTAAGATTTTATTTTTAACAGAACTATTAATTAATCCAAATAAATGCAATATTTCAACTGAAATCATTTAGTTTAAAGGTGAGTCCTAAATCACATACTTATGCACTATTCTGTCATTTTGAAGTATAAATAGAACACACTAACATTCTAAAAAAGAAGTGCACTTTTAATACCTGGATGATGCACTTATTTAACCATTTACAAATAAATGTGGAAAATTGAACACTTCATACACTCAACACTCGCAGATTTGTCCACATATCGGAAGAGGCTATTGAGAGCTATTGCATTTGTATGCTGTACTTCTGTATTTATTTTTGGATTGTGAAAGCAAAATTCTTCAACATCAGTGATTATGCCGCCTCCTGATGGTGAATTCCCTAATTTGGCAACCTTTAAACATTGCCTGGGAAACAGTTTGAATTTCCACAAAAAAGGTGAGTGCTCCATTTGGGTTGACACTGTATAAGTACATAGTGTCATTTGGGATGCAACTATACTGAAATAGCACTACAAGATATTGACACCAGAGAAAATAAGGAAAAAGAAAAGGCAAATTGATTAAATAGTTTATTGTGCAATTCTTTTACCTTGTACAAGGCAAGCGCTTCTAAAAATGGCTAGAAATGCACATCCATTCTTTCTGCACAATTTAACATAATTAGTATTAATTACAAGCATCGATAACAATAGCATCAGTAATGTATTAGAACTGTTTTCAATAGCAAAAATAGTGCATTTGTAATTACAGTCAATTGTGTTATAGCATATATGTCATATTTGCTTTAGTTTATGGCTGGAAGGTTAACAAACTTTCAGAATATAAACAAAACTACCAGTTCAGTGAATTGTGTTCAAGGCTGCATTATTTTATTTGTGTGAAGATGTGGTGCTGTATAAAGTACAATTGAGTACATTCATATGCATTATGATACATACAAGGTGAATATGCTGCCAAGACTTGCTCATTTTCATTCTGAAAAATGACATTGTTATCATATGCAACACAATTTTGAAAATAAATAAAAATAAAAGTCTGGTTTGGTCTATTATTGTTTGACATTTCATAGAATATATTATTGTCATTATCTGAAATGATGTTTCATTGTGCATTATGCTCATCTAACATGTTCAAAGAGGCCTTGACAAACTAGTTGAGCGCATTATTCCTCTGAAAACAATTGAGATTCTCATTAGGTTTAAAGAAAGAGGGGCACTTAATGTGCTTAATGACACTAACAGCGAGCAGTGTTTGCGCTTCCCTTCTGTGCTTTGATGTTTCGTATTCTCTTCAAATAGTGCATAGCAATTATAAGGCACAAAAAGCAGCGACAATTACACAAAACAAAATGAGTGATTATACTGTCAAAATGTTCTATTTCAGTCTAATTTGAAAATACGGACACTTTCATTTTCAATAAACTGCATCTAAAATGGTTTAAATTTTTAGCACCAATCTTCTAGATCTATTTTGTAACACCCACTTTCATTAACCAATCAGTTTGAAATAAGCACCATTCAAATAAGAACTATTCTATTATTTTCCCTCATAATAATAATAATTAAGATAACAATAATACATTCATCAGGCACATATACTATTGTAGGCTGTTTAAACATTTAATCTTAATGTATTTAGAAAGTATCTGTTTTCATGCTGCTACTAATTTTTGTTTTTGATTTTAGTGCCTTTTAAGCGCTAGTCCATTTTTTAGCTATTTATACTTATTATTTATGTACTACTACTTATTTCCTTGACATTAGATCTAATTAAAAATACATTAATACTAATTTTTTAGATACTATTATTTGGGACTAGTACATATTTTTAAATAGTAGTAGAAATTCACTAGATATTCAAACGTATTTTATTAGATCCTAATAAATATTATATGCGGCACAGTGGCTCAGTGGTTAGCACTGTCACCTCACAGCAAAAAGGTTGCTGGTTCGAGTCCCGGCTGGGCCAGTTGGCATTTCTGTGTGGAGTATGCGTATGCTCCCTGTGTTTGTGTGGGTTTCCTTCAGTTAAAGATTTGTGCTTTAGGTGAATTGGGTAAACAAAATTGGCCATAGTGTATGAGTGAGTGTGTGAATGTGAGAGTGTATGGGTGTTTTCCATCACTGGGTTGGGCCTGGAAGGTCAACCACTGCATAAAACAAATACTGAAATAGTTGGTGGTTTGTTAAATAAGGGACTAAAAGTGAAGAAAAATAAATGAATGAATAATACTATTAGATATCTTTAATAAACACATATTTATTATTATCTTATACCCATTACAAAAAACTGGTAGTTTTTATTTGTTAAATCTTATTATTTATTATTATATTTACTATTATTTATACTGCTATTCATATCTTCATATTAATTCAATAAATGCAAATAGTTGATATGTTCTAGTACATATTTATTAAACAGTAGTATCTTTTTGTCATTATCACTATTAATAATAATCTTATCTGGCTTAAGTGGCATAAGTAGAGTTTGTTCAACAATCATAAGTACTACTGTTTAAAAAGATAAAAATGAGCACTTATGTACAATGAATTTAAATACCAATTCTTAAAGCAAAAGGTACTGATATCTAAAAAAAAAAAAAAGTACTAATTAAAATATAGCTGCAAGCAGCAATTGAGGGGCCAATCACAGAGGCAGAATGAGCAAAGCAATCCAGAGGCAGAATGAACAAACAGTCCAGAGGCCAAAAGCAACACGATTATTTTTGGACAAACATTTAAAAAGTTATAAGCAAATAAATGTTTTCCCTCTGGACCACTAGGTGCACCGTAATGCTGCACATAACATCAGACCTTAGTTTTCATAAAACCCACCATTTTATTGTGAATACGTCAACGCGTTTTGGAGAAATTGCCTCAAGTACATTTTTGCAAGCTCTGTTAGATTTGTTCCCAAGTTAAATGGAAACGGTTGGTCTAATCAACTTCAATTCCATAACATTTTGCCTGTTTCTCAATTCCAAGAACGCAGAGAATGGACTTGCTTTCTTGTGGAAACCGGTCTTGCCAGGTGGCCCTTAGAAGAACAAAGTCGTGAGACCACGAGGACAGAGAACGTGTCCTGTGAGAAATGAGATGCTGCGTTCTTCCTGATGGTCACATGACCTTCACGTGATTTAAACATTACAGCATTCATACAGGGATTTATTGTTTTTCCCCTTTTCAAAATATATACTATGCATAAAAAACATTATAAATATACGTTGCACAATACAAAAAAATAGATTTAATATGAATTTCAGCAAATAAACACCCATAATGTGTTTATTCCTTTATTAAGATGTCCATGGTAATGTTTATATTCCCCGTTTCATTTAGGGAAACTCCTGAGGTAAATAAGTTAATTTCTGAACTTTAATAATAAATCTATATTAAATGCTGAGCTTCCCACTTCCCAGTTGCAATGACTTTTGGGACTCCCAGAGCGGGAAGTCCGGGAAGTTTCACGCGTCCTCTGTTCTTGCAGTTTTGAGTATTGGAACTGAACTTTGGCGGCTGATGATGACATTACACGAGAAAACGAGGACGCCAGACCGCTGAACAATGCATATTGAGAAACAGCCTTTGTCAGCATGGTCTCTTGGTATCTAGATCATGTGATTTAATTTAGGTAAAAATCAGAAAAATGCTCGAGTACAAGTTTGTTCAAATAGGTTTTACTAAAAATTAAAATTAGTGGAAAAACTTTATGGTAAATGAATTCATATGGTGTGTTTGAATCAGCTTGAGCCAAGGATTCAGAGAAAAACTTTTTTTGATTGTAGCCCATTCCGTTCAAAAGTTATAATGATAAACATAAGTGATGGCGCTAGATAGTTTAAGTTAGACACCTGCCGTGCTATTTAATTCAAATACACACTAGCATGTTACATAGATTAAATGTTAAAACAGCTTGCCATAAGGACACCCAACTACTTCCCATTGAATCCATTTAAAACCATTTAACTGGTAGTTTTGGTTTGGCTAACAGATAAGCGCCCACCAGTGCGGCTGTTGTCATCACCACACCGAGAAGACAGAGAGACCTGGACCTGCCCTTTGAGCCCTTTCTGGGTGCTCTTGGCTTCAGAGAATCTCGCACTGCGTTCAGCTCCTCTCGGGACAGAGATGAAGGACACAGCTGAGCCAGAACCTCCATAGCCGCCCGTTGACCTGCCTGAACCGCCCCGTCAAGGTATCCACACCATATAGTTGCAGTCTCTGTGCCTGCCCAATAAATCCTGACAAAAAAAAGAGAGAAAAAATAGATATTACTGTAACTATATTTGTTTCTGTGTTTAAATTTGAATAATGTATATATACTGTAAGTTCACTAAAGTTTTTCTTGGTAGTGGCCAAGATCATGATTTTGGGTATGTCATCCAGCATTTAGGCCCCTGTAGACTTTCTAATGCAGTATTCTAATGCATATATTGTGTACATTATAAACCACATATACAAATTATGTATATTAACTAATACAGTATTTTTATAAATTTTATAATGAACTTAATCTAGTAAAAACCAAACAATCTAATTTATAACAGAATTACACTAGTTTTGCCTTGATTTGCTCACTGATGTCTTCTGCATAGTCCTCTGTCCGTCGAGTGACAGTATTTACATTTTTTAAAAGGCAAATTCATTTATTATGCATTCATTTGCCGGCAGCTACAGTAGCTTTCTGCAGCTTTCACATGGTCGCCCACTGAAGGTAAGCAGTCAGTACCTGGATGGGAGACTAGGTTGCTCCCAGAAGTAATGTTAGTAAGGCCAGCAGGGGGTGCTCAACTAAGAACTCTAAACTTCTCAATGAGCGCTGTCTTTGGGGTGAGACGTTAAATCGAGGTCCTGACTCTCTGTGGTCGATAAAAATAACAGGATGTCCTTCAAAAAGTGTAGGGTTTTAACCCTGGCATCCTGGCCAAATTTGTCTAATGGCTTTCTAGTCATCCCCATATAATAATTGGCTTCATCACGCCACCAAATCAGCCAGTGTGTGGTGTGCAGTCTGGCACAATATGGCTGCCGTCGTGTCACCTAGGTGGATGCTTCATACTGGTAGTGGATGAGGAGATTTCCCCCAAAAATGTGTAAAGTGCTTTAATTATAAAGAAAAGCTCTACATAAATGTAAGGAATTATTATTATTATTATTACAACATTTAATTGAAACATTTAATTTCAGTTAGATTTTTGTAGCTCAGCAATAAAACAAAAGGTTATGTCACATTAGAAATTATCTCTGTGTTAAAGGCAATCGCCCCAACCCTCTCCATCACTCTCATTCTCCTCTCAGATGGGATGGTTGGCCAAATCAAAGGTTACAATGGACCAACTTTGGCTTAGAATATATATTTTTTTGGCTTGTATAATGAAGATTCTTTATATTGACAGAATAATTTATGTTTAATTTTTACTAACATTTTTATCTACTTATTTTTTTAGATCCTTACATCTTTATTTAAAAGAATAAAATCTACAGTTGAAGTCAGTAGATGACTTCAACTGTCAGTAGATGACCCCTCTCAAATCATTTTATAACGATGGTTTGTCCTGTAGACTATCGAAAAAAAAATATATATATATCTTAAAGGGGCTAATAATTTTGACCTTAAAATGTTTCTTTTATTAAAAATTGAGAACTGCTTTTATTCTAGCCAAACAAAAAATATTATCAGACATACGGTGAGAAATTCCTTCCTCTGTTAAACATCATTTGGTAAATATTTAAAAAAGGGGAAAAAAGCAAAGGGGGGCTATTAATTCTGACTTCCAACTGTATATTATTAATTATTTATTGGAGTTGTTACAAAAGTAGGAAAAACTACGTTTACACATAAAGACATGTTTATTTAATTTAAAAAATATAATATAATAGTATAATGCAATTATAATGTTCTTATTTGTTTTTTAGCATACCTGTTACCTACTTCATATCATATTTGAATGTAATTAAAAAATGTGACTTGATTCAGTCAAATGATATATATTTTCAGTTCGCAGCTATTTGTTTTCTTTATTATTTTGGTTTTATTAATTATGTAATGTAGAAAATCTGCTTATTTTTCAGGAAAAAACTGGTGTCAATATCACTTCTGGCTATTTTTAGCTTTGCATAACAGCTTGATATACGGCTTGATATTGCAAACTGGTATTTCTGGCCATATTATTTTAATGCATTCTCTTAATTATAAGCATTGGTCTGTAGCCCGAACTGTTTTACTGTTTTATTTAAATGTTTTGCTATTCCTCTCATTATTTAAGAGAGAGAGAGAGAGAGAGAGAGAGAGAGAGAGAGAGAGAGAGAGAGAGAGAGAGAGAGAGAGAGAGAGAGAGAGAGAGAGAGAGAGAGAGCATCACTGCAAAATGATTAAATGTAAATGTAAACATAATTCCCTACAGTGGCTAAAACAAAATCAGAAAAGACACACAATCACAGAAATAAGCTTACTTCCACACAAAAAATTAAAGTGGATACCATTAAGTCTTTTAATTTAACAAGTTTGAAGATGAAATAATACTATTATTGAAGAAGAATGCATTAAAATAACCTATAGTGACAGTAATGGCATTAATAATGTTCCAAAACGAATATAATGTTCATTTTTCAAATAAACGTATTTCATTTAAATTTCCTTTTCATCCAAAAAATCCTTACTACTACAAAAAAAGTGTAGTAATTGTTCTCAACATGGATGATAATAATGCTTGTAGAGCAGCAAATCAGCATATTGAAAAGATTTATGAAGAACCACCAAGTGGGAGTAATGATGCCGAAAATGCAGCTTTAAATCACAGGAATACATTATACTTTGAAGTATATTAAAAGAGAAAACTCTTATTATAAAGTGCAATAATTTTTCACACAAGTTCTGTTTTAATGTATTTATGTGGAAATAAATGAAGCCTTAGTGACCAGAATTGACTTCTTTCAAAAAGTAAAAATATACAGTGCTGTGCATATATGAATACACCCCTCACAAATCTATTTTTTATTCATATTTTATAGGATTCTTTAAAGTAATAAATCTGTGCATTTGCATTTGTTTAGTCAGTACTGAAGCCAAATCTTGAGCTTAAATAACAAAATAACTTACAATAATGGTTAAAAATTTGTACACCCAAATTTATTTGTTAGGGAAAATTATGAAATAACATTTTCTAAAATATCAAAAATCAAGAGAAACAAAAATATATACAATTTTGTTGAAATGTTGTAGTTTGTCATTTTTAGCAATAATTTGCATGAATTTAAATGTACTATCTTTCAATTTCTAAAGATGTTCTGTGACTAAAATACTATAATATAAAATACTCCAACATATATGACCCTTATTCACTGAGGAATGGATAAAAATATTCATTTTCAAAATGGGTGTACTCATTTATGCTGAGAACTGTTTCTAATATGGTATACCACTGTAACTAAAAATAGCAAAGGTATTATTTTCAATACCGTTATACCATCATAAAAAGCAATGTATATAGGAGACAAGGATTAAATAGATGGAAAGATGGCGAGTCGCGCACCAAGTGACCAGGGACCTCATGTATGACCTGTGATGCGTTCGCCAGGTTTCACGCTGACGTTTAGATCTACTAATGATGAAATGAACGTGGGAATGTTCGCTGATCCATGCCAGCTTTATGCCTGGCGTACGTGCATTTCTTGTGTGTGTCTGTTTTATTTTTATTGGCAACTCCTAGAGGCAGTTGTATTAAATTGCACACTACAAAGTGTCTTTGAGCCGTGCAGTGGCAGCTGTATGAGATGGGTTCATCCGCATGTCTAGCAGGTATATAAGGTTTCCATACCATGCAGTTGACCAGCCAAACATTAAAGCGCAATTTGCAGCGATCGCCGGTTTTCCCATTGTAATCGGAGCGATCAACTGCACACACATTGCTATAAATAAAGACGAATTAGCAACGTGAATCAGAAACATTACCATTTAATAAATGTGCAAATAAAATATGATGCACAGACTTATTAATGATTTCTACTTGTCTTCCTCGTGATGAAGAGTAGGCAAAATCTGATATGTAGCGGGGAGGAAAAAGAAGAATGAGGTTATCAGACGCTGGATTCGAACCGAGTTCATGCTCGAACATGTCAAAACATGTTGCCATGCATTTTACGAGCAACGCCACTCACACTGTTAAACACAACACAAAATTTTACACCTTTACATTGCACTATTTCTTTTTTAATCCACTCCTTGCGATGTTCAGACTCCACTGTGTTAACCGCATCAGCTAAACTCTCCCACTCTATTTTTTTTCTTTTGTTATTAATTCCGAAGGAGAAAATTGCAAATAACACAGTTTTTCTCCGGTCTACCTTCAAAAGCAGCACCTCCAATTCCAATTCTGTTCAAAGTTTCTCTTTTTGCTTGCTTTTGCCATTGCTTTTTCGTTGGGTTTTGCCAAAGTAGAGTCATTAGCATATTCATATGGGGGAGGAGGCAGTGAGGGGTTTTTCGGTCGTGCACGTGCGCTCAGTTTCACGTTCATTCGGATGTACAAAGAGAATATGCGTGTTATTTGGCAGTGTTTCATGCATCTGAATTTTTTACTGCGAATGCACATTTGCAGCTTTGTGCGTAAGCAATGTTTTAAAATGATTTCAACGCAAGTCTTCGCACATGAGGCCCGTGGTTTAAAAAAAGAAACAACTTCTGCAGTTTGGCAGTACTTTAGGTTTTGAATGAACGAGAAGGGAGAGGCGGTAAGTACAGACAAGGCAATTTGCAAATTGTGCAACAAAAAGGTGATCGTAAGAGATGGAAATACCTCAAACCTAAGGTTGCGTTTACGAATCTAGCATCCACTACCAGCTGCAAGGATGGACCTGAGTTTTCAAAGCTTCCCAATGTAGGACCAACAACATCTAAGTCCATAAGATGATAATGGGGGCCTCCGGTAAAAATACAAAGTTCAAAAGGGAAAGTGTCCATTGGAAAACTTGTACTGCTGCAGTGACAAACACTTGACACAGGAATAGTCTCTTTCCACACAATGGAAAATAGGACATGGTAAAATTTAATTGATTTGTGCGTGTTTTTGTAGTGTTCACAAAACACTAACAAAACAGCAACAAAAGTGAACAAAACGCTAATCTGACAATCCTAGTACCTCCATAGGGTGGTTAATTTATGCACATATAAAGCAGCTCTGACAACCTCCAGCAGATAACGCACATATTCATGTCTGCTGTGAATTTAACACAAATAACTTTTAATTGGCTTCTCAAAACTGCTTATTGCTGCATTCAACAATACACTCACCATGCGAGACCGTTTTCCATCCACCTCGCTGTTTAGTCTTTATGCATTATGGATGTGTGGACTTGTGCATAAAACCCCTCAGGGATCTTCTTTACCCACAGTGCTTTGCACCTATGCTCTTTGTCTGTGTGAATCAGTAAAACATGAAAGCGGTTTGTTTTCTATTCCACCATCGATGGCAGGAAAGAGAAACTCTTCTTCCCCTGGAGACTAGCAGAATATCTAACAGTCCACAGTCAAACTTTTCAGGTCAAAAACCACCTTTAGTCAGAATCACAACAGCCAAGTACAACCTTGTCACAACTCTGTCTGTCTAACTAACTCACTGACACTCTGCCTGTTGAAGTATCGTTCTGTCTGTCTGTCTGTCTGTCTGTCTGTCTGCCTGTCTGTCAGTCTGTGTTTGTCTAACTAGCTCTCTGTCTGTCTAACTATCTGTTTGTCTCTAATCGTTTGTCTATTTTTCTTTCTCTCTGTCTAACTGTATGTCTATCTTTCTGTATGTCAACTATCTATCTGTCTAACTATCTCTCTGTCTCTCTGTCTAAAGCCCTGTTTACACTAATGCATTTTAGTTTGAAAACTCATAAACTTTGCTACGGTTACGCCATCCTTCCACACTATGCCAGAGTTTTCGAGCGCCGAAAACGGAGCGTTTTGGAAACGCTGAAGAGGCTTTTTTCATTCTAAAACGTTGCTGCTCCGTCTTAGTGTGGATGGGGAAAAACTGAGAAATCTGAAAATGGAGGCGGGGCTGCTGACATTCGCCTCTCTGATTGGGGCTTTTCCTCAGTATTAAGTAGCAAACACACATAGTTCAGTCCTGCATACTCTCCTTGTAAGTTCAGACTTCGCAAGTTTGATATGGAAAACAGACTCCACAGAACATGTCGTGTAAATCTTCAAAGGGAACAGTGTACTTTGTAAACTTATTCACATCACCCTGACTACATTGTTTAACTATATTTTAACAATAAAATGAAAACATGATATAAGGAACTGCTATTTTCATTTTGATATTAACAACTTAACAGACAGCAGAAATGTTGAGGCGTTGTGCTGCATATGAGCGTTCTCTTCACTGTATGTGTACTCATAATGAAGCCTATAACATTACTGCCTCCTTTCATTTTCATTGAAAATACGAAACATATCCTCTCTTTTGCTGATTAGCAGTTTTAATAATCAATCATGGCAATTATAAAACTATAACGTACAATAAGTTTATACATTATAGGGAAATAAAGGCAAACAATCAGTCAATATGCAGAATGCACCTGGTTAGATTAATTATTACCTTATCTTTGCGCTCAGCCAAACACGTTACCCGAGAACAAGTAATAGATTCAAAAGACCAAAGTCGGGGAATACGTCGATAGACAACAAGATGAATTAAATATCAGGTTTAGCAAATATAGTGAGCAGTAGATCCTTGATGAACAGTCCGACGAGCACAGCTTTCATTAGGCTAGATAGGCTGCAGCGCATGCCAGAGAGAGTGTGTGTGTGTGGTCATGTGATGTGCGTTTTCAAAGATTTTGTCGTTTTGTTTTAGACTGACAGCTGTTCAGAAACACTGGGTGAAATGCTAATGTGGACGCGGATCGTTTTCATTCTAAAATGCGGTTTTAAAACTAAATCGCACTAGTGTAAATGGGGCCCAACTGTCTGTATTATGTCTGTGTTGCATTGGCATCTCTCTCTCTCTTTCTCCCGCTCTTTCCTTCATCACAGGTCCCACCCTATTTACATTGGTAAGATCACCAGGGATTGGCTGGAGTGATGTAGGGCCTCTTTTTAAAAAAGTTGAATAGTCGGGGAAAGCGCAGAGGGAGTTGGATGGTGTGTTGTTTGAAATTGCTAATTGAAAACTATAATAACTAGCGATACTTGTTGTGGATTGTATATTCTAGTGTTGTGTGTGTAAACTTGGTTTATTATTGTTGTTATCCCTCCAGTGGATTCCACACTTTTCTTTATTGTAAATATTTTCTTGTTTTTATATATCCAGGGTTAATTTTTACAACTAAAATTCCATGATTTTTCCAAGACTTTCAAGTAAATTTTCATGACGTAATGTTTCACACAATGTCTACATATGCGTGCTAAAAGAAAAACAATGCATGTTCAAAGTTACTACAGCATATTGTAAAACATGCAGCATTCTAGTTAATTTCAATTTATATTTATATCTATGTAAAATTGATTTAGAAAATGCTTACACTGCACATAATGTGAGAGTATATAATTGGCAAAGGACAGAATAAAAGTCAAGATAACTAACCCAAGGTTTCCACTTCATTTATTCTTCCTTGGCGGGGTGCCACACCAAAATTAATTCCGCCATGACTACAGAACAGCTTCTCAATCAAAACATACAGTCGTTTTTTATTTATTTATTTATTTATTTATTTTTTTATAGCGGGTTATAATCGCACCAAATTGTATCAAAAGGTAAGTGATTTTTAACAGCGCAAACTTTTCTGTAACCGTAGTAGCACTGTGAATTATATTTTTAACCCCTTAAGGTGACATGCTGACTAACTGTCTCACAGGTGCGTGATGCGTGAGGCTAGCAAACACGACATAGCTTTCAATTAGGTTGACCTTTGTGGATAAGGAAACGGTGTTGTATGCACTTTACTGAAGACATCCATTAGCCTAAATATTTAATTTAGTTTGCACAAAGATTTGTTTCAAAACTATTTCTCAATTCAGTTCCAATTTCCAGCAAACAAATAAATAAACAATAATAACAAAGAACTGTGAACAAATGAATTATATCCAAACACACTTCCTAATCATTTACCCCGTATGCAGACGTCTTCAAAAGTTTCTGTCTGTCTGCCTAACTGTCTGTCTATATGTACTGTATGTCTGTGTAATTGCTTTTCTGTCTGATTAACAGTCTGTCTTTCTGTTTGTCTATCTGTATCTCTATTTATCTATCTATCTTCACCAGGATTTTTAAGGGAATGTATTTAATTTTTTTTAACCTAAATTTGTGACCTAAAATTGTGAAGTTGTTCAAGAGCTGAGGCAGTTGTATTTCTAATAAAGTTCACTCATAGAGCCCTACTTCACATTTTCTTTCAACCAGAAATGTGCAAATTCTGCGAGATTCCACATGATACGTTAAATTGAGTTTTTATCTCTGTATGGTGTCATTCCATCTATTCTTTCTGCTTCATAAAAATCAAATGGCCCAAGCATTAAGTTTACACATTAAATCAAGTATTGTAAGTTGTCAGCATCTTGGCCAGTACTACAATTTTAAAAACCACAATATGAATGGATGAAGATTTAATGCACAAACGAGTCTTGTAGCATCTGAGAGACCAAGAGCTTCAAGTTCTCGTCCGATTTTCCAATTGGGTCAAGGACAGATTACAGGCCTCCATCAGAAAACAGGTACCAGTCTCTACAATATGATGAACTCATTCCTCTCCCTATGGATTTAATTCTATTATGGAAATTTCCCTTCGAATCCCGGCACACGCTTTCTCTCTTGTGCGCTCTTTCTGTACGTTCTCCTTGGACGAGCATTAGTTCACCCCTGTCAATCGCTTAACCGGCCCATTTTCCAATAGCTTTTGAGCCGGGCTCCCATGAGAGCTCCGTCCTTTTGACATCTAGTCATGCATTCGGGAAGCATCTGCACTTCAAGCTAAAATGGGCATTTATGTACTGCTCTCACTTTTATCTGTATCTGCAGATGACATCTGAAGTCAAGGAGATCTATGATTAAATAGCATTCAGCCAACATTCTGTCACTATATTTACTCTTCTTCTAGACTCTTCTAATGGATAAAAATTATAATAAAAAAATTTGACGATCTTGAGCACTTCTCAGTTCATGTATCTGTCAAGTTCCCTAAGCACAAAGAAGCAATAACTGCAGTCATTACTGTTATGTTTAACAATGTTAAATATAAGTTGTAAATATGGTTACTTTAAGTATTATTATTATTATTATTATTATTATTTTAAATTACCTAATTAATTGGTGCAGGGATTACTGTTAATGATACTAACAGTAATTAACATATGCTTTGTTACTGTTGTTGTTATAATTATAAAATATTTGAATTTAATAGACTACAGTTCTTGTGACCATAAGTAAATAATAAACTTTTATTTTTAATTGACTAGGGTAACAGTAGAGCAAGTTAATTTAGAGCCTGGAGTACTGTTATTGATACTAACCGCAATTAATAAATGATTTTGTAATTGTTAATATTATTAAAATTTTAATTTCCCCTTAATTTCCCAGTTTACTAGTACTGGTTTGCTTTCTGTTGGAAAGGCATCTGTTGTGCAAAACACAAGCTGGAAAAGTTGGCATTTCATTCCGCTGTGGCAACCCCAGATGAATAAAGGGACTAAGCTGAAGGAAAATGAATGGATGAATGAATTTTAATTTAATTGACGACAATTGTTGTAAGCATTAATAATAAATACATGGTTTATTACTTTATTTTTTATCCATTTAATGTTGTAATATTATTACAAAATTAGTTTGGTGCCTGGACTACTGTTATCGTTAATAACAGAAATAAAACTACTTCTATTACTACTAATATTAATAATAATTATATATTCAAATAGCATTAACAACCACTGATAAACAAATGAACTAACAAACTAACTTACTAACAAACTAACTAAATAACTAAACAACTAACTAGAGCAACTAACAAACACAGAAATGTGGACTAAGATGTGCATACAACTAAAATGAAACTAAACTAGATCTGAGGCACTGTTACTTGCCAAAAAAGAGCTGTATTTTTTGCCAAGCCAGTTTTTTTCTAACATACTATTTAACTCCTGCTTAGTCTTCAAAGTTTTTAGATGGGACATTATTTTAAGTTGTAGTTGAATTGGCAACTTTTATTATTTTTTTATAGTGTTTCTTGGAAGTTGGAGGTTGTTGCTAAAAGGGATACAGCTGCAGCCAGAAGTTAAAAGAATGATCTATTTTAATTATTAAATTACCCATTAATTAGAATTTTATTTATAACGCCTTAAACCCAACCTTCATGGTAAGGTAAAAATATTAATTGCTGAACAAAGTAATAAAAATTATGCTATACTGATGTGAGTATTCCACTAAAAGTCCAAAGACATGCGATATAGATGAATTGGGTAAGCTAAATTGTCTGTAGTGTATGTGTGTGAATGAGTGTGTGTGAGTGTTTCCCAGTGATGGGTTGCTGCTGGAAGGGCATCTGCTGTGGATAACATGTGCTGGATAAGTTGACAGTTCATTCTGCTGTGGTGGTGACCCCAGATTAATAAAGGGACTAAGCAGAAAAGAAAGTGAATGAATGAAATGAATAAATGATGCAAGTATCCACTGCTGTATCCCATGTACAGTAGACTAGTTTCTGTATGAAGTGCAGATAGCCTATGAAAAAGCGTGCAAAAAAAGACATTTTGTGCTCCATAGAATAAAAAACTGCAGGTTTGGAACGACAAAAGGGGTGACATGATGACATTTCATTTTCATTTTTTTATGTTTGTGAGCTATTCCTTGAAGGACAGAGAATGCAGTGAAATGAACCATGAGGGCTTTAAAACAGGCTTTGTTGAACATGAAGAGATTTGGCCAGTATAGTGGATGGGTTTACCTGCCACAGGGCTTTCGAAGGCTGGGATGGTAAAACGTGAGCATCCCGGGGGTCATTACATTTACAGGACACCCTCCGCTATACTGCTCCTTCCCCCAATCCTGAAAACACAACAAAACAATTAACATTTCGCAGCACTCAGTGTGTCAATGTGAACTCCAATTTCAGGCTAATAAAACGATTGGAGAAACGTTTACATTTGTCTTTTATTTCCCTAGAGAGACAGATTTAATATGCAGGTACCTTTAACATTGACACTGACCGAACGTCTCATTGTCTGGCAGACAGTCTTCTTATGTCTCTTCTCGTTCAGTGGGTTATTTTTATATTAATGCAGCTTCACATCATCATAAACTCACCGCAACCTCCTATTTCTAACTTTTAATAAGGTCACTTCAATGAATTCAGCGTGGATTGGACTAAATGTTCCCTTTATGCTTGTTCAGTTCATGTTCAAACTGAATAAAAGGTCCAGAAATTATTTATAATTTAATTAAATGAATGACTATTCATTATTCATAACATTATTCATAGTTAGAGCCCTGCAGGCTTTGCACGAAATACCCTGATGGTTTTAAGTAGACAAGTTTGTAAATGTTGAATGCTCTTAAATGCTCTTGTAGATTTTCTGAAGGTACTTGAAGCAAAAGCTTTAAATAATCCCAGTCAATTAATATGCTTAGCATGTTCATAATGTGTTTTAGGACTTAAATGATAAAAAATACAGTATTATGACACCTCCTGCGACTCTAATTACACAGTAGTATGCAATGTTTGCATCATATTTCTATGAAAACAATAGTAACATCATTATTAGCTTGATACAGTCTGCTGAATAATAAAGTGATGGCACCTCCACACCACAAGGTGTCAACACAAGTTAAAGATAACTGGCCAGCATATTTAAAAATAAATGCTTATCTATATCAATTTAAGAACACCCTGAAGGTGACCTACACTCATCTGCCACTTTATTAGGTACACCTGCCCACGCAGATTTTATTAAGCCAATCACATGGCAGCAAGTCAATGCTGCAGTTCAAACCGACCATCAGAATCAGGAAGAAAGGTGATTTACTGTAAGTGACTTGATTAGGTCAGAATTTGTCATCAACAACATGAAAGTATGGATCCATCCTGCCTTGTATCAACAGTTTAGGTTGGTGGTGGTGGTGTAATGGTGTGAGGAATATTTTCTTGGCACACTTGGGCCCATTAGTACCAATTGAGCATCGTGTCAACGCCACAGCCTACCTGAATATTGTTGCTGACCATGTCCATCCTTTTATACCTATAGTGTACACATCTTCTGATGGCTACTTCCTGCAGGATAACGCGCCATGTCATAAACTGTGAATCATCTCAGACTGTTTTTTTGGACATGACAATGAGCTCACTGTACTCAAATGCCCTACATAGTCACCAGACTCAATCCAATAGAGCACTTTTGGGATGTGGTGGAACAGAAGATTCACATCATAAATGTACAACCAACTTATTTTCAGCAACTACGTGATGCTATCATGTCAATATGGAACAAAATCTCTGAGGAGTTTTTTCAGTATCTTGTTAAATTTATGCCACAAAGGATTAAGGTATTTCTGAAGGCAAAAAGGAGTCCAAGCCAGTAATATTAAGGTGTACCTAATAAAGTGACCAGTGAGTGTTTGTATACCCTGTAGTGTAAAAAAAATAAATAAATAAATCAACACTAATCAAATTGCCTGGACTAAGAAACTCAGGGTGCTTTCACACCTGTGAATCGATTCAGTTGTTCCGAAACAGAGATTACAATTGTTACATTGTTGCTCTTTGCTCTTGGAGCGGTTCGCATTCACACTGCAAAGTTTCTATTTGGACCAAAAGAGCTAAAACAAGTCACGTGCGAGTAAACTCTCCTCACATTGGTCAGAGTGTCAGGGTTTATTTTGCAGCGTCCCGCTCAGCTGTCAGGAGAGGTGGTGGTTTGGTGGTGATTGACAGGGTGCGCGCGCGACGTGTCTGAGTAGAGACGCGGTGGGGAGGGGTGAGAAGGGTGCGCGACGATGCCTATTTGAGGACCGGGAGGGAGACGCAAGATTACCGGGAGATCATCACTTGTTTGCGGGCATCCGGAGACTCGCGAAACTTCCCGCCCTACTCATAATTCTCTCTTCATATAGCCGTAAGCCTATTACATATCCATAAAACACTGTGATATAACCGCGCTCGGATCGGATCGCTTTCTCACTGCAATCGATCCGCTCCAGGGTTCGTTTCAATCGAGCCGAGACCACCTTAGTCAAGCGATCTCGGAGCGATTACTTTGGCGCGGAACAGAACGCGATTGCCCTGTTCACATATGCCAAACGAACCGTGCTAAATGGGCAAACGAGATACGTTCCGAAACAAAAGTGTAGGTGTGAAAGCACCCTCAGAGTAAAACCCATTATTGATGAATAAGAAAAGAAAATCATAAGTATGACAAATTTATGAGGTACTAAGCCATGGTTATGAGATGAATTTTATGAGATAAAATTCATAATTGACAAGACGTAAAAATTGTGAAGTACTGTCATAATTAAAAGATAAAGCTGAAATCATGAGACTGTCATAAATTTGACGCAAAAACAATTAACTTATGGTTCCTTAAGGTTATATTAAATTAGTTGTTTAGACAATATAAAGCAAAAGTTCAAATAATTACACACTATGCAAGAATTAAAAAGTCAAAATGGACAAATTTGAAATGATTAAATACTAATAATTGAGAGAAAAATCTAAATTATGAAAAATAGTAAATCAGAATTATAAAAAAAATTCTATAATGTAATTTAAGAATGCCATTTATTATTACTATGTTTTTGTAGGTTATCATGGAAAGCAAATGTGTATTATAGCTCAGCATTTTGGCATCTCTGCTTTCCGCAATGACCCCATAAACTCAGCACACACAACTTCTCTGGACTCTGAAGGTAATTTTCTAGTTGAAAAGGTAGTGTATTTCCTTCCTGAGCTGCAGTTCACTGGAAAATGGCCTTGCCGTCAGTATTCCCATCATCCTCTCCAGCTCTCTCCGCGATCCTCAATCCAAGCAGTTGCTCAAGGCTATTCTCTCTTTTCACTTTAGAGTGCTAAAGTGGCCTGAGCCCCTTTCGCGCCAAGGCGGAAAAATGTTAACATACTGTTGTAGATGATGGCTGTCAAACCAATGTGGCCGTTTGTCAATCTCAATTAGGCTTTCTGCAAGGTCTATGGTGCCTTTTTACCTCTCAGGGGGAAAGAATTCCCATTTCTATTGTGTGAAATGGTGCATTCAGGCGCAGTGGAGGACCGGTTCTCAGCTTTGGCCAGCGAGGAATAGAAGCGGCCGCAGAGATTTCCATTTGGCTTGATGCCCGTGGCGAGTGTCACATTGAGACTTGTCAAGGAGGTGATGAACTCTAGCAGGTCTTAATAGGTTCATGCCTGATTCTGGACAATGCGTGTTGTTTTCTCATGCTGACTCATTCAGAGAGAACACAGGAGCTTTGACATTTGGATCTGTTCGAAACAATGAGACGATTTCACTGACTGTTTCATCTGTATGGCTTCCAAACTGTTGGACAATGTAGCATTGTGGGAAATCTATAGCCGTATATCTTTGACAGAACATATCAGATTAGTTGAATGTGGAACTGTGTTGTTATGAATGTATACTGGTTAGCGTGTAAACAATAGGTCAAATGAAAGGTTAAGTTAAATACTTATACTTGGCAGTCTTATTTTTAAAAGCACATATGGAAAGTTTCTGCAGCTTTGCCTGAATGACATCTGTAATTTCCACAAATGAAAACCGGCTGTAAAATAGGTCATGCTGTTGACATTGCCGGAGGTCTAATTTAAAAATGCATGAAAATGTTAAGGTTTTCATCTAAATGAAAGTAATTTGGTAGACCATGTCTTAAAAACATTACTAAACAACACCTTAACAACTGTAGCTCTCAAGGAGAAATTATGGCTGAATTTGTTAAAAGGATATACAGTACCTACTTTATTGCATAATGAGCTGTGGAATATAATATTCTTATAAATCACTGCAGTCTTAATGATTCTGCATTGATGCATAAAATATACACATAAAAATGTAAATAATTAGATCTATCATAAATATGTATGCTTTATTATAAGGTCTCCACAGTATTTCTTAATTTTAACATCTATATTAAAACTAGAGCTGAAATATCTGTCTTAAGTGCATGACTACATTTTTGAAAGCTGTGCAATTTTAAAATGGCTTATGTAATTATTAATTGGTTCCACTTTATAAACATATTTTACTGAAAATCACGTCACTAAAAAAAGGCAAATTTCCAGTTCATTCCTGCAACTGTTTGACAAATCTTATTTGCAAAAATTAGCAAAATAGGTGGAGTATAAGAAAAAAAATTGCATTTAAAATGTATATAATTTATTTCTGTAAATTTCTGTAAATAAATAGTCCTAATAACATAAATGACAACAAAAAAACATATTTTTATATAGTCAGATACTTTAAAATGCACTAAAAACTGCCACACACACAAAAAAAGGTTTGAGTCTATTTTCTACAATTTCTCCTGCAACAGTGCAACAGCTGCCACAAAATATTTTCTGCATAATTTCTCCATTTCCCTCAAACTGTTTTCCATACACTCCAGGTGCACCACAAAGGAGGCTGCACGAGGAAAAAGCTCCATAAATGCTCCAAAATAAAGCTGAAGCGGAGGGTTTCGCGAGACAATGCCTAGAAATTCTGTGACTCAGATAACATATTGGCTGAGATTCCCCACACACCTTTTCTGCATAGTGAATGTAGGTGGACGCCTCCGGGCCGAGGTACTTCACCAGGCTGGAGATCACTGCATCTCTTCTCTCCTCCAACTAAAATAAGCACAGAAATATTTCTTTATCATTTCACAAAAAGAAAATCTATTACAGGATAACATGTGCTGAAGATAAACACATTTCTTGGTTTGGAATACCAAATAAAGACATTAGTAATAGAATCTAAGAGATTTCTCTCTGCATTGAAAGTATATTTACCCCAAAATCTGGCCTTTTTAAAATGTTAATAACGAGATCAAAAAATAAGTCCAAATGAATCAACGAGTTAATCCTCATATTATAAAGAGACATGAATTATGATTTATGAGAAAAAACAATTTAATTAGCTTTTATTCACATGTTTAAACACTGATCAGTGCACAGTGTTTACAGAATTCAGCATAGTTGACAACAAGGTTTATTCTTTCATGTCACACCATTATGTTTAAGCTTTTACAAGAACCAATGAGGTTTGTTCTCTCATGTCAAGCTAGTATGATGCTTGAAACTGCTGGGATGGAAGCTGAGCTGACAATAGTACATGCAACATCCATATCACAGAGAGGTGCAATAAAGGCAATCGATTTACAGTGTGTGCCAAGTGTTTATCTTGCATACGTAGGTTGTTTATCCAAATTTGTCTGAATTAGATGTGATTAGATCTAAACAATATATAACTTGCTTTTTTAATATGATTATTAAATTTATAAATAATAATAGCATTTATCTAGGGACATGTTATATAACAAGAAATATCGTTATTACAATACGTAGCAACAATATTGCATATTGCAGATTTTCCTAGTATCATGCAGTCTATAAACTTTGGTACACAAAACATAATAGCTGCGTCCCAAATCGCATACTTATGCACTATTTTACGCCATTTTGTAGTATAAATAGTGTAAGTAGTGTGTTCACATTGAAAACTCTCAAAATAATAAGTGCACTTTAATTACCCGGATGATGCACTCATTCAGCCGCTAAAATGAAGTGTGTAATGATGGACACTTCACGCACTCAACGACCGCAGGTTTGCTTACGTAGCGAAAGGGGCGGAGCGATCGGACGCACATGTTGAATAACTTTATTTATTTTGGATAGTGAAAGCAAAATTCTCCTACGAGAGTGATTATAGCGCCTCCGGATGGTAAATGCGGCAATACTCACGGCAGGTATTACTTGATAATTCAGTCGTTTATTTCACTGATTTGGCAACCGTCAAACGTCATCAGGGAAACGGTTTGAATTTCCGCTTAGTAAAAAAACATTAGTGTGCCATTTGGGACAGCACTACATACATATACTACCCTGTTGAGTGTGTAAGTGCATAAGTACATAGTGCATGAGTGCATAGTGTATAGTGTGCCATTTGGGACGCAGCTAATGTATTCATACCAAACTTGGTGTGCTTTAAGAGAAGAGTGACCAGAACTTAACTGCACAGTTTTGGCACAGTGCCACCTAGTGGTCTGGAGATAAGGAAAAAAAATATACTGTAGAAAAAATTGTTTGTTTTGAAATGCGGCCAATAGATTGTCTATCTATACTTTCGTTTGCAGTAAAACCTCCAGTTTGCATGAGGAGTATTTTTGTTATAAAGTGAAAAAGCTCCTCATGCAAACTGGAGGTTTTACTGAATTTCAGAAAAAAACATTCTCTGTCCACACTACAGTCTAAATGGCTGGCATCAGTATTTGAAGCCTACCAGTCTTGGCTGCGCATCTGTTTCAAAAGTTTGTTTTTCAGTCCTTTTACAATCAAAGTGTGTTATCACAAAGTGTGTTGTTAGGACACTGGGTTACAATGTAACCTGCTTACCTTATGTTTACGATCGTAATATTTATATCATTTGCTAATTAATAACCTCATGTCAAACTCTGAATCTGCATTTCATTTTGGAGTCTGTTACTGTCCACTGGAGGTCGCATTTCAGTCACAGACACATGTTTCGGCAGCCTTCCTGACTGACAAACAAACGAACGAACGAATGAATTAAATATGCAGTTTTTAATCAAGGCAACCCTAGGACGCTGAAATATAATTGGCTAAACTGGCAATGGCCAGGTTAAAATTACCAAAACAAAGACAATGTTCCGGCATGGAAAGCACATTTTCAAAGCAGAATATCTGACTTAAGCATTATTTTTCAGATAAACAAGTATGTTTACTTGGCATGTTTCCTAAATATCTGCAAACATATCATGGTTTTATGCTTTAGATTAGTTAAAAACTTACATACAGCACCTTTAAAACAAACAAAAAACATTAGTGTAAATAGCAGCTATGTCTATAGTTATAATTAGTTGAATTATTGGATTTTATTTGCTAAAAGTTACAAGTGTTGGGGGGGTGGGCTGCAAGAAAAAAATACACACAGTTAACATAAACTCATGAATTTGAAACATTGAAATCTTTTGTTACACTGCTGTATGTTTGTAAATTGTGTTTTGCATATGTGAATTGCATTTTACAATTAATGTATTTTATGTTGGTTGTGAACAAGAATTGGGGTTAGTAAATATATCCGCTTTGTAAATACTAATTCGGTTTTTATGCATGTGAAATTGTTGTATTTTTTCCATGAATTATTATTGGGACTAATCTGGCTCCTAAAGCTTTCTGCCCTGCATTTCATGCAACATTTAAGCATAAACAAAAACATTCTCAACCACTTTGCCTCTAGAAGCACATTTGTCAAACAAAACAAAACATCATTAAATATTTAAGAATTATTTAATGAAAAAACTTCCCTGGTCGGTCACCTAACCTAAACAAAACCAATGTTTTACAAATATCTTAACTATCTAGATCAGGGGAGCCCAAACTCAGTCCTGGAGAGCCGGTGTCCTGCAGGGTTTATCTCTATAACTTGCCTCAAAACATCTGCTTGGAAGTTTCTAGTATATCTAAACAGAGATTGATTAGCTGGTTCAGGAGTGTTTAATAGAGGTTAAAGCGAATAACTGAGTTTGGACACCCCTGGTCTAGATCACTAGTTATCAAATAAATAAACACATTACTATTGAGATAACATATCAATGTGACAGCGGGTAGCACAATCACCTCACAGCAAGGTCAGTGGTTTAAGCCCCAGCTGGGTCAGTTGGCATTTCTGTATGGAGTTTGCATGTTTTCACCGTGTTCGCGTGGGTTTCCTCCGGGTGCTCCGGTTTTCCCCACAGTCCAAAAACATGTGGTATAAGTGAATTGAGTAGGCTAAATTGTCCGTATATGTGTATGAATGAATTTGTATGGATGCTTCCCAATGACAGGTTGCAGCTGGAAGGGCATCCACTGCGCAAAAACACATGTTGGATAAGTTGGCGGTTTCATTCCACTGTGACGACCCCAGAATTAAAAAGGGACTAAGCAGAAAAAAAAATGAATGAATAACATATCGAGATGTAAGTGTCAAAGGTGCATACTGTAACTGCATTTAGCATTAACTTTATTTATATATGTTAATTTACTTGCAAATGGCATACAATGGGTTTCATCTTTCAGCCTGGTTAGATCAATGCTGTTTACAGTTGAACATCTCTAAAACCATGTGTATGTTTTTTTCTAAGAATGGTAGGCTAAGTGTAGTACCAGATGTATTTGTATCAGGGGAAAGATTACAAGTTGTATATGAGTACAAGTACCTTGGAGTTTTAATAGATTCAAAACTATCATTTCAGTCTCAGGTTAAAAAGGTTTGTAACCGGGTCAGATTCAGTTTAGCAAATTTTAGATTTATTCGTGATCAGATGTTATGTGAGGCTGCTCTAATCTATTATCACTCCATGATCATTTCTCACATCACTTATTGTTTAACCACTTGGTCCCAAGCCAGCATCACTACTCTGAAGCCACTTAAATCTTTATACAAACAATCCATAAAAACCCTTGATAAGAAATCAGTTCAATATCACCACTGTTTAATATTAAAGAAATACAACCTGCTTAGTTGGGAAAATTTAATTACATATGTACATATCTGTTTAATGTTTAAGACTTTACATAACCCGACTTCACCATTAAATCAGTTTATAAATATTAGAACGACTGCTCACCGAACTACTAGAGGAGGTGACAGAGGAGACTGCATTATTCCTCTCAAAAAAAGCAAATTCAGTCAATCTGTATTTTCAGTGAGAGCTGCTGGGGAATGGAACTCCATCCCACCAACAATAAGAAGATCATGCACTTTTCGTTCTTTTCAGTCTCATGTTAGAAATTGGTTATTGACAAATCAGCATTGTCAGCATTAGTACTGTATTATTGACACATTTGTACTGTTGTCTTTGGCTTGTTGTTCTCTGCTCCCATCAGTCTGTTCTTTTTTTTTTCTTTTTTTTTTTCTTTTCTTTACTTTTTTAACTGTATTTCTTATGAAAGTGTATTTAATGTTTAATGTTGTGCTTCTATTTTAGGTGTGACTTTTTAACATTCTGTAAAGGGTCTACGGATGAAAAATAGCCATTCTTGGCTAATTCTGGCACATTTTACAGTAATGTTTATTAATGTGCATTGAACCTGTAAACAAATAAACTAAACTAAACTAAATGTGCATGCAAAAAATATGACTTTTAATCGCACATCAAAATACATAATAATAATAATAATAATAATAATAATAATAATAATAATAATAAATAACCAGCAGTAATGGCAAAAACAGTAATATAAGCCATCTTTTTGACAGCATGCTAAACTTGACTTCATTTTCTTCACTGTAAGATACAGACTGGTTCTGACTCCTCCACCTCCATCAATCTGAATAACTCCTTTCCTTTTCGGTCTCCGTGAGTTATGAGCAGAAAGGGGCTGGGCCGCGCACCCCTGCTGTTACTATGCCAAGCAGTGACAGATGTTATGGGAGCGAATAAAACCCTGCATCTGCATGTTATGCACACTTCCACTTGAACCGAGTGTCCCGGACCATAATTCAGTGTGCAGTTATGGCTGTGCAGCAGGTATGGGACGGGGCGGCGGAGGAACCATCTGTGGGGGGGTTGTTATAAAAGTGTCCATAAGGATCTAGAGGGCCAGCCACTATCTCTAATGCCTGGCCATAAAACAAACCGCACAAAATTACACTTCATGTCCACACTTCAATCTTTGCCAGCTCATTCATGTGAAGTTAATGCGGAGTAACGGCAGAAAGCACACGCAATGCTGAGTAGTCAGTCAGAGCTCTCTGCACATCTGTATAAAGAAGCTGAGGACATGACTCGTCAGTTTCCCAAGAGCAATCTCAGTTAATGAATGCGAAAGATGGAGATTTCAACAGAAAATACTACAGTAGCAAGCACAAATTAGCATGTTGTATTAGCAGAAGAGAACTAGATTGGCTTGTCCATCTGATTCATTATGAATGACACGACTATCTTCTGAGTGGCTTAGAAGAACTGTTGCCATCTATAATGCATGACTACGGATGGCTTGGGAGAGGTTTGTCATAAGAAACATGCTTATCAGACCAGTTTATCTAAAAGAGGGAATTCTGGTCGTGACTGGTTTGCATAGATTTTAGCTTTAGGCTGGTTATTTTGAGCATGCAGGATGTGTGGCAATCTTTGTTTGACGGAGCGACGAGTAACAGATAAATCAATATTTTGGCATGTTATCAGTCATGAAGAGATCCTTTGAAGAGTCAGAGCTGGAAATATTTGTTCTCCCAAGATAACGCTTGCAGTTTAACGCTGTGGCAAAGACATTAAGGTAATCACTCATCTGATAGCGCTTGTTTGCGTTGACAGTTTGGTTATGGAGAAAATTAATTAGCGTTTTCATTGATCTGCCACAAACACTCGCAGAAAGACTAGCTTAGACTAGCATGAAAGCTACGCTTGTGTCAGTTTCATGATTGGTCTGTTGCTGCTGGATGCTGTAACTAAAATGCAAAAGCAAAAGGCATTTCTCAGTAGCTGTGCAATCTGACAAGAAAGGAGAATATGATGTTAGTGTAGATGTAGTATGTAGAAGACGGGAAATATTATATACTGTCATGATGACAAAGACAAAAATGCTGGGTAATACAGACTAAACCAAATGCTGGGTTAATTTTTTAAATTAAATTTATAGGACCAAATATATCCCAATGTTTGGGTTTGTCCATATTTTACCCAATTTTGGTTTAAATAACCCAGGACTTCTCAGAGTGTTGAACCCAGTTATTAAAACTAAATACGAGGGATGTCCATTCGGGCCCGATCACGTGGTTTCAGACCCGATTGGAATCAAGTGTTTCCTCCCAATATATGTATATATATAGTCATTATTTTTTTTACACACTTATAGTTATGCGGTGGCACAGAGTTAGACCTCTTGACTTCACACAGAAACAGCAACACGGCATGACATCCCTTTGTTGCATAAATGCTATTGGTTAAATGCGGCCAAAATAGAACACAGATCTTGAAGTGCAAAGCACGAGTATGTCTGCGGTTTGGAGGTATTATAAAGTTGATGACGACAACATTGTCATAGCCAACTTGTAAGATATGTAAACTTGGCATTGCAAAAAGTGTAAAGGAAAGGGCTACATTTAACACACCAAATCTGTGCCCTTAAAAAACAAATGTAGAACCTCGATTTAAAATGTCATCTTGCCACTTTTTACAATGAAAGCTCTGCCAGCCCTTTATAAGAAGATTTCTGACAAATTACTTGTTCTTGTCACGTTCGGTGAGGGGAAAAAGGAGCGAGGACTTAGGTGCAGCAAATAATGGGTGTTTATTAAGAATAAAATAAAAACAAAAAGGCAAAACAAACAACCCCGAGGGGGAAAACTCTAATAAAATAAATAAACGAACAAACAAACTTGACTAGACTGGCAGGACAAGACAGGGCTGGACACAACAAGACAGGAAACAATCGACGACGAACTGGCAAAGGACTGAAAACATGAGGGGGATTATAAAGCAAAAGTAAATTGACACACAGGTGAACATGACAAACTAATAATGGGTTAACAAGGAGGGTGGGACTAGACAATAGACGGGAGAGCGCATGACACAGAGAGACAATACAAGCCATGCGCTCACATAACACAACACTGAAGCACACGACAAAAGCACGTGACCACAATGTAAACACCGAGCCACGTGCTTTGACAAAAGACGCAAGACACGAGCACACGATGAATGAAAGCACTCACCGTGCGCTCACACACGCAGCGTGCATGCTTCATCCCAGCGCCGACCAAAACCGAAACCAACAAGACTGAGACGCTGGGAATGAAACACCACGCTGCTGACAAACGAAAACACAAACACGAGTACAAGAGCGCACGCGTCTGAGGGACGCAGAGCGCGCGCGCGGCCGCGTCAAGCAGAAGCGCGCACACTCTGCGTACACCCACGACGGCGCGCGCGCACACAGAGACAGAAACAGGACCAGACATGAGTAGTGTCAGAGCTCTGCCACCAAAACAAGAATTTACAAGACCAAAGTGGCAGAACCCTGACAGTTCTATTATAAGATGTACCATATGTTTTGCTCACCATGGACATATGAAGTTCATCCACAACACCCATGTCTCTACAAAGCCTTTATGTATTATAGAAGTATCGGATCAGGATTCGGTATCAGTAGATACTCAAAATCAAATGACTCGGACTCGAGGGCAAAAAAACTTGATCAGGACATCCCTACTAAAAACGTGTTGAAAAAAAAAGCACTCAGGGAAATGTTTGAAAAAAAGCACAATTTGACAGGAAGGCTAATAGTTGTATTGTTATGAATATTATTTTTTATATTATCCATGTACATTATTCATGTTTCTGCATGGAGTCTGCATGTTCTCCCTGCATTCGCATGGTTTTCCTCCGGGTGCTCCGGTTTCCCCCACAGTCCAAAGACATGCAGTACAGGTGAATTGGGTAGGCTAAATTGTCCGTAGTGTATGAGTGTGTGTGTGGAGGGTGTGGATGTTTGCCCTTTCACTAAATAAAAACGTTCTGTCAACTAAATTTCATAAGAATGGCCTCATGTTTTTGATCGTCATGTTTATGTCAGATTTATATCATCTTTTTTATGACAGATTTATGACAGACATGTTTATTTTGTCATGTTTATGTCAGATTTATATAATCTTTTTTATGACAGATTTATGACAGACTTTTATTTTGTCATGTTTATGTCAGATTTATGACAGACATGTTTATATCATCTTGTTTATGACAGATTTATGACAGACATGTTTATACTGTCATGTTTATGTCAGATTTATGACTGGCATGATTATATCATCTTGTTTATGACAGATTTATAAGAGATATGTTTATATTGTCATGTTTATGTCAGATTGATGAAAGACATGTTTGTATCCTGTTTATAGCATATTTATGACAGACATGTTTATACAATCATGTTTATGTCAGCTTTAAGGCAGACATGTTTATATCATGATGTATATGTCAAATTTATGACAGACATGTTTATATTGTCATGTTTATGACAGTTTTATGACAGACATGTTTATATCATCACGTTTATGTCAGATTTATGACAGACATGTTTATATCATTATGTTTATGCCAGATTTATGACAGGCATGTCTATATTATCATGTTCATGCCAGATTTATGACAGGCATGTTTATAACGTTTATGCCAGATTTATGACAGACATGTTTATATTATCATGTTTATGCCAGATTTATGACAGGCATGTTTATATTATCATGTTTATGCCAGATTTATGACAGGCATGTTTATATTATCATGTTTATGCCAGATTTATGACAGGAATGTTTATATTATTATGTTTATGCCAGATTTATGACAGGCATGTTTATATTATCATGTTTATGCCAGATTTATGACAGGCATGTTTATATTACCATGTTTATGCCAGATTTATGACATACATGTTTATAACATCATGTTCATGCCAGGTTTATGACAGACATGTTTATATCATTATGTTTGTGTCAGATTTATGACAGACATGTTTATATCATCATGTTTATGTCAGACTTATGGCAGACATGTTTATATCATCATGTTTGTGACAGATTCATGACAGACATGTTTATATCATTGTGTTTATGACAGATTTATGACAAGTTACATTTGTCTTGGTAATGTCAAGTTGTAATGACATACAGTTATAAGTTGTGATTTAATTTTGTTTGCATAAAGCCATCTCAAACAATGTCATTTTGCACTTCAAATTACACAACTGAGTGAATGACACTGAATGACATTTCTAATAAACATGCGAAAAATCTCATTTATACTTATGGTATGTCATGATTCTAAAGGTCTTCCGAAAACCAACAAATGTCTGCCAAAAAAATCCAATAGAAAATACAAGTATGATAAGTATAAGTGGATGAGAGCAGAAGTCTCAGCATATTACACTTACAATGGCCATGGGCCTTTTACTGCAAAAATAAGATCTCTTCAAGTTCAGTTAGATAAAAAAACTAACACCTAAGCCCCCAGAACAAAACATATGGTGTTTTCAGCAGGGTATTATGTCTGATCTACTTTAGAAGAGCAGATTTTGAGCAACTAAATGTCAATATGTATCTATTTTCACCTCTTGACTCATTGTCTCAGTGTTCTCTGAACGTGTGAAACTGAGAATAGACCTGACATTGGAACATACAAAATTTCCTCCTCTGTATCTCACACTCCCTCTTTCCATTTCTCACTCCAGCACAGCTCTCTATATGTTATTAAAATGCTTTTCTCTCACCTTTTTGTCGCACCAGTCGCGGGCCTGTATTCCGGTGATGAACCCCACCAGAGCCGGGTTGCCTTTGGGGCTAGTAGCATCAAATGTGACGCTCAAAGGGCAGCTCTCAGAGGGGCGAACCACAATCTCCCCAGAGAAACCCTTTTCCCTCCAAAATGCCTGTGAAGTCAGATGAAAACATACAGAGAATTATTAGCCTTGAAAATGTAAAGCTTTCACTCTTTATTAAAAGAGATGTTAAATGGACATTCACTGCATAAATATTAACAAATTGTGCATAAATATGAATTTTACATAGATTTGTGAGTGTTTAGATTGTTTCTGCACACTGATTATCACTCAAGTGGCTTCACTTTGTAACTAAAAAGTTGATCAATTTATAAATTGCATAAAAAAAATCGATCAACCTTCAAACTTATTTGCAAAAATTAATATCAATATAGTGATATAAAATGTTTTAGAGGTCAAATAGTTCATGCATTAGAATTAGATTTAGCTACTAAAAGCTCTGAAATTATGTACAATTATGAATAATAAATGGTAGATTTGTGATTATTCATATAAGATATCTGCATACTGATTGTCACTTAAGTGCAATTTCCTTTTAAGCTGGGCAATATGCGACCAGCTGTATTAAAAAATATGTTTTTCTCTAAAAATGTCTCAATCTTCGAACCTGCAAACTCACTGAAAAAAAGATGAAATGTTTTAAAGATCAAATAATTCCTACGTTTGTATCCATGCTATTTGAATTATTAACTAAGAGCACCGTAAAAAGAGGGAGACAATGAGCTTATGTGTTTTCTCCCATTTGTAAGTTGATTTGAATAAAAGCATTTGCTTAATTCTACTCATTTATATTTTACATTTATTCATTTAGCAAACTCATGCATACTTAAAGGTGGTCCCATATGTGGCTTCAAGTGCATTAATAAATGTGTTATACATAATTCATGAAAATATGCAATTAAAGATAATAAGGAAATATTAAAACACATGGTTTAAGCTCTTAGGCAGGTTTGAGAACCAGTATACCAGTGTGCTGCGCCAAAAATTTCTCTCAGAAAATTTCCACCTGACCCACAACAGATTTTACAGAACATTTTGTTAACACTAAAATAAAACTTACTTATTTAAAGTAACAAAAACAGTCTAATCTAATCGAACCAAATATCCAAGCTCAATGCATGCACAAAATTTTAAGTTAATCTCCTGATTATTCAACTGATTGACAAAATGGGAAGTAAAAATTACAAATAATAAAAAAGCCAACATTAAATGTAGACATTAGCCCTGTTCACACATACAGACATTTTTGGAAAATTAGCAATTTTCCGGAAAGGTCTGTATGTGTGAACAGGCCCTTTTTGAAAATACCAGTAAATTTGTTCTGGCTAATTTTCAGAAAGAGCAATTGTAACATTCCCGGTAATTTGCCGGAATGCTGAGCTGTGTGAACACAGAAGGAAGATTGCCTGAAAGAGCACGTGCACATCTAGAACGCGCTGACGTGAGATGTCTATTTTAGCCAATCAGAACACTCGATTCTGAAACAAGCGGTTTATGAAAATAAAGTCCTTTGAATATTTTTCCAGACACAATTAGCTGCTAGATGTTAGTCAGATAAGGTTTACATGTTCCTTCTTAATGCTTAATTAACTGTGTAAATAATTATCGATAAGATGCTTATGATAAGCTGTTGTTTGTTTACCTTCAAGCTTTTCTTCCTTCAGTTGCCTGATGCGTCGCGTGTGCCCATGAAGCAGCTGGTAAGCGCCAGCACACACACACATACCATGTACATCTCGACATGCGAAAGTGTTTCTCTATATGTTTTCATAGAAGTTTTTCACAATACTGATCCATCCCCAGAGTTTGTAATGTAGTCAAATGTTTACAAATACAAGCCCAGCCATTTAGAGCTCATTTCTGGTTAATGATGTCAGAATTTACCGGTATTTTGGAATAGATGTGTGAACGGCCTTTTCCTGAAAAAATTCCATAATGTCCTCGCATGTGTAAACATCGCTATTTTGAATTTACCAGTAAAGTCATATCGGAAATTTTCCGGATATTTACCGGTATCACTGTGTGAAAGGGACTAAAGAAAGTGTTTTTTGAATTTGCATGCATGTCAACCTTTTCATAATACAGGGGTGTCCACACTTTGTCCTGGAGGGCTGGTGTCCTGCAATGTTTAGTTCCAACCCCAATCACCTGAGCTAGCTAATCAAGCTCTACTAGGCTTTGTAGAAACATCCATGCAGGTGTGTTGAGGCCAGTTGGAGCTAAAATCTGCAGGACCCCACCCCTCCAGGACCAAGTTTGGACACCCCTGAGTGTTTATGGATGTTTCCCAGTGATGGGTTGCAGCTAGAAGAACATTCGCTGCATAAAACATATGCTGGATAAGTTGGCAGTTTATTCTACTGTGGCGACCCCAGATTAATAAAGGGACTAAGCCAAAAAGAAAAGGAATGAATGGTAAATAATAAAATAAATAGTAAGTCAATATGTTTGTGAAGAGAATTATTTAGAAAAGAGAATTATTTAAATTTGGTTTCTAATCAAAAATCTCAAGTGACCTATTTAACCGAACCAAATTATTATTAATTATCTCCCCTAAGTTCTAACTATTATACGTTAGCTACAACAGCTTACCTGTCACGATCATTAGCAATCTAGCCTCAGCAGAATGCTAGAGAACTACAAATCTGTCACTGAACTGGACTCCAAATACTATCACGCATCTCAGACACACCAGTTCCTGATTCCCTCTGATAACTCATACACAGCTAGAAGCTCATGATGAACTGATTACAAGGACTATATATGCATTTCACTCACAGATAAACTTTGCTGAGTCTTGTTTTTTATTGTAACACTGAAAAGTTGTTCTTTGTTTTGCCTTGTCTAGCTGTGTTTTTGACCATTTGCATAGTATGTTTTCATTGTTTTCGCCGTCTTTCCTGGCTATTCGCCTGTTTTTGACTACACTTCTGGATTAACTTCATGCTCCTGTTTGCTACCTGTTTGACCGTTGCCTGCCTAAATACTTTTGTGAATAAACTGCACTTAAGTCCTCACATCTCCATTGCCAGTGTTCCTTCGTTACAATACCGTAAATATGTATTTTTGTTTTCAAAAGAATAAAATGGAACTAAAATTTAAATAAATAATAATGATAAATAAAAAAAATTTGAATTAAAAAAAAATCTTTAAAAATAATATATATATATATATATATATATATATATATATATATATATATATATATATACACATCTCATGCACCAGGAAATTAGTGAATTACACACCATTTTCCTAATTTCCAAAAGACATTTCGCAGTTGACAGCAAAACCTCCTCATTTGATTGAAGTGTAGTCTAAAGTCACAGCAGAGCCAAGATGAAATATTAAATTAAAGTGAGGGCTTACAGTGAATGTGGTAGACTGAGCATGAGGCAGAGGCTCTCCATGCCTTTGCACATTTTAACTTCATTATGGCATTTAATGCAATTGAGCTGCAGGCCAAGTGACTGCACTGGGAAAGCCAGTAAAGCCAGCGCTGGTATAAGTGGATGAGCTACGCGTGTTACTCACAGTGGGGTAAGTGATGATAAACTTCGTCATGTGGCCCATGGGTAGAGACTGGATGAGGCGCTGGCGCTCAGATGGAAGGGGAGGCTCATAGTGGATCTGGGCTGAAAGGAAAGGCATAGGCTGAAGTAAATAAGAGCCATTTAGCTTTAGAAAAAAAGGGTGGATTTGATACTGACACAAATCAACAAGGACAATTGAGAAAGTTAACAACTCTATTCGAAAAAATATTGATCGGCTTTGTTGTTTACTGACTGTTAAAGAAACACTGAAAGCATTCTTAACAGTCAAAGGGGAACAACTCTGAAGTAAAGAAACTCTAAACTTATTTGAATAAAATGTTAGTATTTTGCTAATCTAATGCTAGACTCCAACAAGCATAAATAGTGTACATGCACAGTTAAGTAGCATTATTTGATTAGTTTAGTTGTTATAACTCATATACATGTGCTAATCTACAACATTTTATCATCAGCATTTGATTTTGATGTTCGTATTTGGATTTGAATGCTAAAATGTGATTGTTTGATCAAGCAGGTATTTAGAAGAGGGTTTGATGTTGCCAAGCTAACGTTGTGAAGAGGCATAAACAGGTCAATTCTAACAAATAGATACTGTAAGTAAGTCATCAAACAAGATTATAATGTTAGCATTTTGCTAAGCTAATGCTAGAATCCAATAAATATGGTCCAAAAATGGCATTATTTAATTAGTTAGCTAGTTTAGTCATAATGTCTCACAAATATGTGCTAATCTACAACATTTTATCATCAACATTTGATTTAGATGTTAGCATTTGGATTTTAATGCTCGAATTTGATTGTTTGATTATGTTAGTATTTGTAATTAAGAGGGGTTGATGTTGCTAAGCTTGCTGTAAAACTCTGAGGCATAAACAGTCAGTTCTCACTTTGAAATCTGTAAATAGTATGTCATTACACAAGACAATAACACTCACATTAGTAGACGTTTAATTGTAGGTGTTCTTATTTGGAAGCGTTATGTTTACAGTATGTTAGCATTGGGATTTAGTAGTTGACTATGCTATAACGCATCAATTCATAAACATTTCAGGTAAAATGGTGTGTTTTATCAGTATTCTGTTTTTTATCGGCTCTTTCCTAATAATCCGACGCATTTGAATATGTTAAGCTTTTGTTTGAATTTGAATTTACAATCATGTTGCTAAACGCTGTACCTGAAACTCACAATTTTAGATAACATTATGTAATATTATAACTGACTGCTTTTTTATTCGTTCTAAGTCCTCAATGAAATATACGCTGGCACAAAATACATGTTAGCATTTACATTTAAAGTCAGTTTAATATTAGCATTTTGCTATGAGCAGGTGTTGTAAAAAGAATCATAAAAAGGTACTGTGCATACAAATGTTTAATTACAACTATCAATTATATCTTAAAGGGGACCTATTATGCAAAATCACTTTTAAAAGGGGTTTAAACACAGTTGTGTGGCAACAGTTTATGAACATAAAGAGCATCCAATGATCAAAATTAATAAATGCAATCTTATATAAATATACTTGATAGAAAACAGTCTGCAGAAACACTTTGATTGACATTCTTCCTTGCCATCAGAGGGGTAAAGCCCCGCTCATTAATCTCTCTCTCTCATTAGCATAAACAGCCCTGAGTGAGAAGCAGCCATCTACCATTAGAGTTCTCACCTGCTGAAGATAATGCTGCCCACTGAGGAGATTATACATTTTTTCACATAGATAACATAAGTCATGTTTTAAATTTGCTGCTATGGTGACACACAAGCGTTTGTAGCTCCACCCTCTTTTGAAAAGAGCAGCCTCGTTTGAATTTAAAGCGACAGTCCCCATAAAGTCTCAATTTGTAAGGTATTTTGAGCAGAAACACACTCTAGGCATATCAAAGACTTGTTTTACATCTTAAAAAGGGGCAATAATAGGTCCCCTTTATTAAATAACTAAAACACAAGCTATTATACAACATCTTGATCACATTAGCAAGCATCTTGATTGTACACTGAAAAACATATTCGGCAAAATTGTTATACAATTTTATTTAAGTTATAACAATTTATATGTGTTGAATATGGGTAAGCAAATTAAATTTAGTAAGGTTCAATGTAATTTGTTTGTTGCAATTCAACCCATATAAATAGTTTATAACCACTTACATTTTGATAAATCCAAAGAATCATCTTTAAATGTTTTTTTTTTTTTTTCAGTGTAGATGTCAGCATTTGGAGGTTTTCTGTATACGGTACTGTATACGTTGACTTCATGTTAACCTTTTTGCTATAAGCTGAAGTTGAGAAACTCTAACAAGCATAAAAATAGAGCATACACCTGCAACTACCTTACATCTGTACTTGCAGAGAGCTCATTGCATGCATTATAGTATTGCTTTCTCTGCAAAAGATTCTTTGTAAAGCTGCAGCGCCTGAAATTTTGTCTTATTATGTTTTAGAAGGCAGAAAGATTAAGTAGCTACACAGTAGGAAGAAGAAAAATAATAATAATAACAAATGGTAATTTCCTGCCAGAACATTATCTAATAAATTTAGCTGAAATCCTTACAACACAATGAGAAATTCAAAATGAGTAAAACGCCTGTGAACCAATGAACACGTAAGCTTCCTACATTGGCTCATACTTCACTGACTGGCTTTAGAAACAAAGAAAATATCTCATGAACACAGCGGATTCTGGGCACCTGCATATATTTGGATAGAGGATAGGACTGAATAGAAATACAGAAAAACAGGAGACAGACTCCAAAATGAGAGGTAAGGCAAAAACAGAGTGCACCGGAAGACAGGCAGGAGGAATATGGTACAGAATAACTCATAGGTCTCAGATCATCGCTGGATATTGATTCAGGTAGCTATACCTTATAATCAAGCAGCACTTTGGCAAATTGGATGTAATACTTCAGTGACTAGCTCTCCATGGAATTGCCAATCTATTAAAGAATCCCTGCGATTTAACACTACTACTTTGTTTTCTTAAAAGCCGTAATTAAGGCTTAGGCATTTCTGTAAGTGTGGGGTATCCAATAATGTTATGTGTGCCCCCCAGGGCCATCTCCGTGTCTGCGTAAGGCAAACGCTGCCAGAAGGGACCCTGACCTCATTTTTGACAAGACAGCCATCTGGCAACAAGCCGACATGTGAAGCAGGGGGCATGCAAATAAATAATCATGCTGCACGAAAAAAAAAAATCTAATAATTATTGTTTAATAATAAAAAATAATATGCTGCATGGTTGGTCAAATGAAATGCAAGTGATTGACAATAAAAAAAGATTCAGTCAATAAAAAATTAAAGAAAGAAATAATAAAAATTAATAATAGTCAAAAAATATTAAAGGTAATTTTATTATATTTCATCTATTAAGTCACTTTAAAATGCATTTTTAAATATAAATTTAATATAATTTAATTTGACATATTTGTAAGTGGTGAATAAACTACAATGGGTGACATTTTAAAAAGAGCATTACCACCAGGAGTCATACTGCCACACTAAAGTAGTAAGAACGTGTTTTTAGGTATAACCACAGTTTGTAACTATGCTGCCAGGGTGCGCAAAGGGACGGAATGCAAACGTACAGGAATATACAGTAGCTGTAAATACTCTGCTACTTGTCAATGAAGATGAAACAATGCATTATAATCCCTCCAATTTTATTTTGAAAAAGGAAATTCAAAAAGGTTTGGAACCATTTAAGGGTGTGTAAATTGTGAGTAAATGTTCTTTTTTATTGAGTGAAATATCCTTTTAACACAACAGAACACTTTTCACACAAAAAATACTTTTCACACATGATACAAAAAAAAAAAAAAACAATATCTGAAATATTGTGCCTTAATCAAGCAGCACAATAATAATATAGGTCTCTGAATGTATATGTCTGTATACTATAGGATGTAAAAGTTTCAATCCAAATATGTTTAAAAAGGAATCCCAAGAGAGAAATTGATTTTAATATACATGATGAGAGCAACACACATATTATGAACTTTAGGTCAGCTTAAAAAGAACTTTTATTTAAAAGCCTATTAACTGCACACTGTTAGACATTTCAAAGGGTTTTTACAGTAACTTACTGGCAACACTGTTGCCAGTAAGTTACTGTATTTTAGATTTACAGTATACAACTGTAAATCCGTTTACAGCATGTTACTGTAGTGTCTGAAAATGGTTAACTACTGTAAAAACCTAAGTTAACAGTTAGCTACTGTAAACCTTTTAATTTTGTCCTAAATATTTTATAATATTATTTTATTAATATTATTTTAATACTATAGACCTAAAAAAGACACAATTACAAAATATTAACAAAATAAACACTCTTTATTTAAAACATTGGAGATGCTTAAAACAAGCTTAAAAATGTGTAAAAACATTACATTTCAATCATTCAAAATATTTTATTTTAAGAAAAAAAACATTGAAAATGAAAAAGCACATTAACATACATGTACAAATCTAATTTAAGTGTCTGACCTGCATATTGTTGAGAAAAAAACCCCCAATTGTACTAAGTACTACTGACATTAAACCAGACACAATTACAAAATATTCCATTCTTTAAAACATTAATAATGCTTAAAGCATTTAAGGAAAATGTGTGACAATTACATTAAGCAATAAAATCAACACATTAAAAATAAATAAATCACACAAAGCACTAGAACATACATGTACAATAAAAATTTAAACTTCTGAATTGCATATTGTTGGAAAAATAAATATTTGTAACTATTAGCCGACTCAGAAACAACACAACTTTAAAATATTACTAATTCTGGTGTCAAATGCTCAACAAGGTCTGAATTCACATATTCAAATGCAGTTCATCTTTATTTCTATTGCACTTTTACAATGTAGATCAATGATGTCAAAGCAGCTTAACATAGAAGTTCTTGTAAATTGAAGCTGCTTCAGTCCAGTTTTCAGAATTGAAGCAGTAAATGTCACTGCTGAAAGTCCAAACACTGAAGAGCAAATCCACCGATCCACCAATCGTAGCCAAGCGATCCAGTGGCGACAGTGGCATGGAAGAAACTTCACCAACTGACGAAAGTGTAGAATAAAAGCCCTTGAGAGATACCAGGCTCAGTTGGGCACGACCAGTTCTCCTCTAGCCAAACTTGTGCAAGGCCGCAGTCTAGGCACCAGAGGCTTGAAAGTTCACCAGCGGGTGGTCAGGCTGGTCCATTGGATCAATGCGGAAACTCATTGATCACGTGTGTCTTTTAGGATTCACTCCTCCATGACCACCACAGCATCTGGTCAGGATTTGGCCCAGTCCAGGATTATGAAGAACTCTGGATAAGGACAAACAGACTAACATAAGCATAGAAGAAGCTTGTTTAAAAAAAATAAATCATATACTGGTTAATTATTTTGAAGCATGGCAGCTAGGTTGGGGTAGTTTTCAGCTGGTACTGAGCAACTGGCTCCTGCTCATAACCTGCTCACTACCATGTTTAAAAGATAACTAACCAGAATGTCCTGTTTATTTTTTTCCCTAACAAGGTTTTACAAAAACATTGTAGCATTTGTGATGGGTTGATTCACTGCAGGACAGATTAGACTATTTGTTTTATGTATTCCTAATAAACTAAAACTGACTGAATACTGATAAAACTATTGAGAGTGTCTCACCTAATCCAAGTTCTCAGTTAGCTGGTGAAAGAAGGATAACTCACTGTTGTTCATGGTTGTCATTCTCTTCACTACTTCTCCTGCTATCTTCTGGCTCACTCTGGTTGTTGCTGTGCATTTTGTTTCATCCTCTGGAATTTATACAAAAAATTGTATTATTTTATTTATTACAAAATATTTAGGCAACATGAAATGGGGAAAAAGACATTTAATACATAGACAAATGCATGTATCCCAATACTAATTATTGTATTTTAAAATGTCTGACCCATGACAGACCTCAATCTGCTCAAAAATATTATAAACAAAGATGAAAAAAAAACCCTACTAAATGGTTTAATAAAAAAGGGAAAAAGATTTTTTATTTAGCTAGCAACTAAACATGTGACACATTTTGTATTAAAAGTAATGTTACTATATTGAGAAACAAATAGATGTACAGTACTTACTGTTGTATGAGGTCCAGTTTGCACAGGCAGGCTCCCAGTATTCTATATTGAGACCATAAAAAAGCCAAAAATACAGATAAGAATACCATGCTACAATCCACAACCTCCACACAACTTTTTTTTTATTTGTTTACCTTGGTTGCTTACTGGTCTTGCTTATTTTTTAAGCATAAGGCTGTGCTGATCAAGATGTTCCTCCGAAATGCTGTTTGTTTCTTCAGACAAAACCTGGTGCTGTGCCAGTGCTATATCTAAACAGAAAAAAATATAATGGTAACAATTATGTTAAACCAAATGTCAAGAGTTGTGATAAAAAAATAATTAGCAAACAATAAATAGCAAAAAGGTGGTTATTAGCATAATGCATAGAGGTAAAGTTGGTTTTATATTAGCAGATTCAGACTTCCCCCTTAATAATTTAATTTCATAAAAGTATTATTTGCAAACTCTAAATAGTGAAATCATTTTAGCAGCTAACGACTATCAAAGTACAACATGCTCACGGTCAAATAAACAGTGTTAATGTTGATTTCAAGTCATACTGGCATGCTAATTCTGATCGAATATTCAAAGTAACATGGTAAACAGTATAACGTAAGAGTCTTCTAAATGAACGAATGTGCGAATATAAAACCAACTTTACCTCTATGCATATTGTAGATTTACGTTAACGTTCTTATAGGTTACGTCGCGATGTTATTTTCTCAAGCTAACGATATAAGTTACTCTAAACCAGAGAAAAATAAGTTCACAACATCTAATATATATAAAGTATAAATCAATATAAGTTAAACGTTGCACGTTAAAATGAGTTTGAGTCCAATTCAGTATAAACTTAGCTCAGTTTAGCTAACAGTTAACATTACCATTTTAAGATCGCTTCAGCCAATGTTGCCGAGCAAACATATGCTAATAGAGGTGCTCAAATCAATGTCGAGTGTTGTCAGCACAGACAGACGCGCTTTTACCTGGATTATTTGATGGTCTTTCATTCATATTCTTCTGGGGGAAAACACTCTCTGCCGGACCGTTGTCTCGTGATAAGTGTCCTCCAAAACTGTCTGCATACCTCTGGTTCCCTCCTAAACCAAAACCCGCTGCAACACCGGTTCCTATGTAAATAAATAAAAAGATATGACGAGAACAATGGCTAATAGTCATAAACAGTCTTATTTAAAGTAATAGTAGTGTTAATGTAATAAATTAAATAAAGGTAACATCTTAATAGATGATATATTTCTCAAATGGGCGAAATAACGCCAAGCCAGAGAAAATATTAATAGCCAACTTTATACTTTACTTTGTTCTTTTCTCGTCCACAAAACATTCTGTAAAATGAAACACTGCCTCAGCTTACCAGAGTAAAGTTTGTTAAATCCAGTATGTTCTTCAGGCACACTAATAAATTGTCCTCCAGAATTGCTCCAGGGTCCTCAGGCAAAATGTGGTGCAGAGTAGTCGAATCGCCGCAAGGTGGCGTTGAAGCAGTTGTGGAAAATACAGTATAATACACGAATTTTTACAAATACAGTACATCGCTGTATATGTTGTTCGACGTCACACTAAATTCCCATAATGCAACGGTAAATACAGTTATTTACCGTAAAAGGAATTTGCAGTATTACACTGGGTGAAATACAGTAATTAACTGTGTAATTTACAGAAATGTCTAACAGTGCACTTTAATCATTTGCACTTTAGATTCCTGAAGTACTTCATAAGCCACAATTCTTAAAAATACGAATTAGAGAAAATGAATGTCTTAATGGGCACCACATGGTTTGTTCATTTGTTTGTTTGTTTATTGCTTATATAGATATGTATTTAGTTTTTTTAATCAAAAATCAAAAATTTAAAAATAAAAAATCCACACAAGATCTGATTTTTTTTTCATCTGCATCCAATTCCAAATGTGCTTTTAAATCAAACATATTTTCTCAAAATCTAGACATCTGACCTGTGCCTGAACTCACAGTCAATTCTCGTTGGAATTTAAACCCAAAGTGCAAGGACAGCATGTTTGCCCACAAAAATATTTTTTTATATATTTTATGAAGCAGACATGCCTGTGCACACTATTGATGTGGGAACTTTATATATTGGTCAGAGATGCACACAAAGAAACATTCAGGAGCATAGAAACCTGCTTTCAACATCTGATCCGTGCATTCTATACGCAAAAACCATTCAATTTCTTAGCCGTGAGCAGCAACTTTGCTGTTTTTGTAGTTGATAGTAGCTTCACTCTAAAGGGACAACGAACAAATGCAGATTATTTAAAACAATCTCTCTCTTGTTAATTTTATTATTCAAACAAATATTAGGTAATCTTACATCTCTATGTTTTGCTTCAAAATTCTAGATCCATACAAAATGTAGAAAACTAATAACGTAAATTACTTTTTTCTCAGTATATACAGTATCTTCATTTACATCCTCAAGTTCATAATTTGTATTGCAAAGCTACTAAAAGTGAATTTAGATATACTCATTGTCTGTGTTTTCTATGAATATCATTATGTAAGTACTTATATGTTGCTACAGTATTTTGGTATTATTTAATACTTAATGCTTGTAAATTTGTTCTTCAATTTGGTTTAATATATATTATAATGTGCTCTGCCAGAGCCTTCAGTGCCATATGATCCTTTAGGAATCTTCCAAAGATCAAGAAGCATTTTTATAATTATTCTGATCTATATTTAAACAGTTGAGTACATTTTATTTGGGATTCCTTGATGAATAGGAAGATACAAAATCAGATTGTATCGGAAATTCAAAGCTTTTGTAAAAGTATACACTATACAATTATGATTTAAATTCATCAAAGATGACTAAAACATTTGTAATGTTTATATATTATAATGTTTATAATGTTTATATATTATAACATCTGAACTTTATATTAGACAAAGAATCCTGGAAAAATATAATACTAATAAATCTGCTGTGTTTAACACAAGTATAAAAAAATAAATAAAGAAATAAAGAAAGAAAATAAATAAAGAAATACAAGAATAAATAAATAAATTAATAATACATTGATTTTCTTTTTGGCTTAGTCCCTTTATTAATCAGGGGTCGCAACAGCGGACTGAACCAGCAACTTATCCAGCAATGTTTTACGCAGCGTATATCCTTCCAGCTGCAACCCATCACTGGGAAACAACTATACACACTCATTCACACACATACACATTCACCTATACCACATGTCTTTGAACTTGTCAGGGAAAGCGGAGCACCCGGAGAAAACCCATGCCAACACATGAAGAACATGCAAACTCCAAACAGAAATGCCAACTGACCAAGCCAAGGCTCGAACCAGCAATCTTCTTGCTGAGGCGATCTGCTACCCACTGCACAACTGTGACACCCAAACATATTAATAAAAAAAAAATCCTGAAGGATCATGTGACTGGAGTCATGATGCTAAAATTTCAGCTTTGAAATCCAAACAATGTTATTTTTAATATGATTAGTTTTAACTATTTTACTTTTTTCAGATCATTAGCCATTAAATCTTGTAAAATATTGGTCACATGCGCAGAGATTTACTCACAAAGATCATGTTTTCATGCCATTTTAGGTCTTATTTTGAAATAAGACAAGCGCAAAGTGTTTATACAGTACTGTATCTAAGGGCTCTATTTTGATGATCCATGCGCAAAGTGCAAAGTGCAGGGCTCAAACACATCAAGGGTGTGTCAGAATCCACTTTTACTATTTTAAAGACGGAAAAATCCACTTTGCACCATGGTGCATGGTCTAAAAGGGTTGAACTTATTTTCTATATGAGTTATAGGTGTGTTTTGAGAATAAACCAATCAGAGTCTTATCTCCCATTCCCTTTAAGAGTCAGTTGTGTCGAGCCATGGAGCATTTGGTATTTACATGGCGACTTTGTAAGTGGAAAAACTGAACGCTTCACTAGAGAGAAAACAGCTAAACAGAGGATCTGCAGCGCGAGAATGAGAGATGAGCCTCCTCATTATTTAGTTTCACTTTCACTCTCGTGGATAGGGAAACCTTGTACACACAGACATCAATTAGCCTATAAATAATTAATTTTGTTTGTTAGGCAAAAAGATTTGTTGCAAAACTATTTCTAAATTAAGTTCTACTTTCCAGCAAACGCATGAATGAACAATAACAACAAAGTGTGGTCAAAAAAACGGTTATATCCAAACACATGCTGTGCCCCATATGGTCTAAAACCTGACAGGTGGGCAAATCTAAGCTTGTTTTAAATAAAACAATTATAAATATGGATATAATAAATAATACTGCTAATAATAATAACATTATACAAAAGCAAATTGTTATGAATAAATTGAAAAAGCCCCCCGAGAAGAAGAAGGTATGAAAGTATGGTTTTTCTATTTATGTAGGCTAGAAAATATTGTTTTGTAAAATTTTAACCTTATTATATATATATATATATATATATATATATATATATATATATATATATATATATATATATATATATATACTTTATATATCCTTAATATTTTCATTCTTTTTCATATGTAAATATATTTGCGTATTGCTCTACATCTTGTATTAAGCAGTGTGTAAGCGAGGCGCACAACAATCGCACTCTGCGCTGGAATTTAGACCGGCGTTGTTCTGGTCTAAAGAACAGACTATTATAGTTTCTCAACATAGCAACGCCCCAGCAATGAGCCCTTAAAACGCCTCCTTTTTAGACTAGAAGGCCAATGGGTGCACATATGAGCACAAATGCATTTGCTATTTAAACAGCGTGGCGCAAAACGTCAAAACGACTCTTGCGCCAAGCTGAAACTAGCAAACAACAATTGCGTCGCGCCTTGCACTACATTGTGCCGAGTGTATGATAGGACCCTAAGGGTTTCTTTCCAATTAATTTCCCCATTACCAGTATAAATTGTTCCGTCAGATTGATTTGCTGAACACATACAAGCCCAAGACGAAGAATTTATCACATGAACCAATCAATCACACCCAAACATAACCAGTTATATCCAATCATATAGAGATAGAGGCATTACCTTCTCTCACTTGACTTTCCCCCCGTTCATTCTCAATTATCCCAATAAACTTTCAGGGCTTGAAGTGTAACTTTATCTGCTAGTGACCATGTTAGACAATGTTTCTTACCAAACATGTATCCAAACCATTGAAAGAAATGCAGTTGTTTACACACTCAAGACATGTTTTCTTACACTAACTCTTGCGATTCATTTAAGTGTTTTCTATTATATTTCAAGGCTCCAAACATCATTTTAAAAGACTCGTGTGGCAACAAAAAGTGTGTTTTGAAACCTGAGCCTGCAATAAATTTTGAAATAAACAGGTTCATTTGAAATAAAAATAATAATAATACAAAGGAGCACTCAGATACTGTTGGGAAAGAAACTGTCACTAAGTCCAGCTGTAAATGTTTAGCAAATCACCCAACAGCTAATTTGAGTGGATCCAGCACTATGCAGAAAAGCATTTTAATTGGACCTAATAAATGTCTCTGTCCTGACAATGAAAAATCAACCAGGACAGGGAATGCAGCGAGGCGCTACGTGTATAATTTCGTTAAGTGACGGTAATCAGAAAAAAAGATATTTTGATTGCATTATGTTTCACGGATTGGACACTAATTGAACAAGAGGCTTTGATGAGCACATTTCCATCGAAATAACTTTCTCCTGATGTGTTAATAAAGAAATTAACACACAGCATGCCAATGTATCTTTTCTAAAGAATGGATAACTTCCGCAATTGTTTACATGTGCGCGACAATGGCACGTCAGCTCATATGAATCAGTCTCTCTAAAAGGCTGTGATGGCAGATGGAGAAACAGATCCAATTTATCCGCAGTGACTGAGGCGTGGAGTTGCTCTCATTGATTGAGAGAGATCGCCCTGTGTCTGGCAGTCCATCATAGCTGTGTGCTGGGAAGCGACAGCGACTGTCTGCTCGCTTCAATTTGCTAGACGTTAGGAAATAGTAATGCCACGACGTCACCAATCTGACAACCGCACAGGAAGACAAAGGGCTGCGCAACTGTACAAAGAAACGAATAGATGTTTGATTTACTGATTTTCGGATGATTTAAGGCAGATAGTCTGTTTGAGACAGTACATTTATACTGGTACAGTATAACATCTCAGCAGTGATGGAAAGAAAAATCATTGTAGCAAGTAAGGCCTGGACGAGAGCCGTGAGATCGGTACTAGGCTGGTATCAAAAGTTAAATACCATCACCTGTGAGTGTCACCTGTCTAGAGTCTCATTAAGGAGCTCTAGAAACTTAAAAAGGAGGAGAGACAGCAATGGAAGATGAGAGAGAACCAGGCCTGGACACTTCTTGCAGGGTTCATACACATTTTTTACTACTAAAAATCCATGATTTTTTCGTGATTTTTCCAAGTAAATTTTCATGGCCTAATGTTTCATGCAATGTCTACATTTATACAACAGTTCTGTCTGGTTCTCGAATCTAATTGGCTGATAGCCGTGAGATTTTTAAGTAATATCAGCACCCGAGAATGTCGAGGGTTAATTATTGTGATATCATGATTGCAAGAGAGACATACTGTAGACTGTAACATTGTAAGAAGATACCTCTGTAGATGGTTGGCATTTCAGGTCACGTTCAGCCTTATAATCTTAAAGTGTGAGCAAAATCAGCTGTTTTGTCATCACTTTAGACAGAGTCATTCAAACACTAGCTCTAAAGTGACGTTAATCAATTAGTAACGGCTTCTGCTGTTCTGACATCAGCTGCAGATGTGAATGAATGATGAAAATAAGTAGTTCCTAATAAAAAGGGGTTTTTAGACTTTCCGTGTTTGAATTTCTTATTTATATACACGATTGTGCCGTCAAACTGTTGTATAAATGCATTATCACACTCTTAGCAGTGCGATATGGCTGTATATCAGCACTGGTGAGACACTAAGGCACTTGGCCTGCGGCCTCGAGCCAAAGCACATCTTCCACCAGTGCTGACATACAGCCATATCGCACTGCTACTCGTGTGATATAGCTCATATGCGTGGTAAAAGAAAATCAATGCATGTTCAAATTTAGTACAGCATATCGCAAAAAAACATGCAACAATCTATTTAGTTTCAGTTTATATTTATATCTATGTAAAATTGATTTTGATAATGCCTACACTGCACTAATAATGTGAGAGTATGTGATTGGCCAAGGACAGGAAAGAAGTAAATAACCTAAATTCAAGTACACAAATATCGGTTTTCCATGACTTTTACAAAACTTTGTGTTTTTTTTTTTTTTTTTCAAAAACTTTTACAGGCCTGGAAAATGCCATGTCACAATTCCATGACTTTTCCAGGGTTTCCATGACCACATGAACCCTGTTCATGGTTTGCTTTTCAGTTCGGTGATAATCATAGCCCTTATTCTATGTTTATTTTTATTATTATTTCCTTTAGTTCATCACCTCCTTTTCCCAATGGCCATCAAACCTCCTTATAATTATGTTCATTTGATTACATAAATTAGGGGCGTCACAGTGGCTCAGTGGTTAGCACTGTCACCTCACTGCAAAAAGGTCACTGGTTCGAGTCCTGGCTGGGCCAGTTGGCATTTCTGTGTGGAGTCTGGCTCTGGTTCCCTACAGTCCAAAGACTTGGACTGAAGGTGAGGTGAATAAAATTAAATGGCCGTAGTATATGAGTGTGAATGAGAGTGTATGGATGTTTCCTAGTACTAAGTTGCAGCTTAGTTTTAAAGTAAGTTTGATCATGGTTAGAATACATCAACAATAATCTAACCATAGAATACTGTTACACTCTCAGAAATAAAGGTACACGAGCTGTCACTGTGGTGGTACCTTTTCAAAAGGTAAAAAATTTGTACCTAAAAGGTCCATATTAATACCTCAAGGGTACATATTATTACATAAAAAGTACAAAAGTGTTCCTCTTAAAATTTTTAGGTACTAATATATACTTTTAAGGTACCAATATGTACCCTTTAAGTACAAACATGTACCCTTTGAAAAGGTACCACCCCAGTGACAGCTCACGTACCTTCATTTCTGAGAGTGTAGAATACATTTGATGTATTTTCATGCTAAATCTGTGTAACCTTTTACTGGGTTCATACCAAATGCAGTGCACCATTTCACTCATTGTAGTTTACTTATGGGATGTTTTTCCCCTCAAAAATGTTTTTAGTTCAATTATTTATTCTTTTTTTTTTTTGTTAATTTTACTATAAATGTATAATACTTGTTTATGCAATAATCGTCAAAGCATAGAAATTCATGGAATTTGTGATTGAAGCTAATTCTCTGCATTCGCAGTATTGTGCATTCACCATCATTTGCAACATAATTTGCTTCTACTCGTTCGTTCGCGTTGATTTTGTAAATTTACTCAGGCTTTCTTAACCCTTAAACTGCCTGCTCTACCAAATGGTTAACCAGGTTTTGTTTTTAACAAAAGAAATTTAATGAATGACTGTTTTAAATAATAGTTTACACACACAGCATTGTTGATTTAAAAATGTATTTAAAAGAAAAATACAAATAAAAATTCATTTATTGTTAAATGATGTTAAACGAGAATCTGAAATTTTTATGGCATACTTAAAAAAATAAAGATGATTTACTATTAAAAAATGTCAGATTTTTCATAGTATATGTATTTATTTCGGTACTTTTACCATAAACCAACATATCAACCATTTGAGTGTGTTAACTAGCAACATTAGTGTTAACAAATGCAATCCAAAAATGTATTTAAAGGGTTAATGGTCTTCATGCATGAGGACTTTCCTTTTTTTTATAAATGTTCAACAGCCAGTTCACCTGCATCACTAAGCATTCTTCTTCCATTGTCTGTATTGGCTTTTGTGTAAACTTTTGCCTGAATCTACTGACCTCTGATTTTGGATTGCACCATTGAATTATTTTTTTTTTTTTTGCTGGTCTGGACTGCTTATTTCTGTGTTTGACCTTTTGCCCGAATATCTGTTGCCTCTTGTACACCCCTTGGTTTTGACTCCTGTTTGGACCGCTTTCTATATTGTTTTTGACCCGTGAAAAATGCTAACACATTTTTTTATTTAAAATGGCTATTTTAGTAAAACCCCTGCATGTGGATTTTACTTCGGCTTCTGCCTCAGCCTTACAGTTGCTGTTTATTTTCAATCAACATTCAAATAAAAATTACATGCATTCATCAACTGTACATTTATATTCCAACCCTTTTTCACTTGAAATAACACTTGACTCAATGAGTCATGACAATAATCAGACCTAGTCATGTCACCATGTTGTTGCTTTTGTTATGTTAACTTATTATACCAGATTTAACTAAATATTTAAGTCAGTTTAATGCATTTTAGGTAAGAGAATTTATCTCAAATGTAAGGCAGCAAAATGAATTTCTTACAGACGCCACCGCGTCACCCTGTTTTCAAGACAGATGTACTTAAGTAATGCTGTTAGACATCACTAACAGGTTAAGTAAAATAAAATGACTATAAACACTAATAAACTGCAAACACTTAGGTAAATGTTGTGTAAAATTAAATTTCTCTGGTGAACTAACAAGCTGAAGAAACTGTGGAGACTTTCCTGAGGCGAATGTTATGTAATGCTGACTGTAAAGCTTGTTTATTGATGTCTTGCTGAGTGATTACTTGAGAGAAGTGATCCTCATTCATGTTTATTTTCTGCTATAATTACTAGTAAAGAAGGAATGATCCACTGCCATGTGAACTGAGGCAGCTATACACCGAATTATGTTCCACATTAAAAATGTCAAAACAGCATTTTACTGTTCAGATTTCTAAAATTAAGTGAAGTTTCATAAACTAATTTCGAGAGGAGCACGTGATATGATTGTGCACCGCTGGCCACTCATCCGTAATCAGTAATAATCCAATCAGAATGATCCTAGCTTAGTATAAATGGATCACTTTCTCCTCATTGCACTATCTTCATTTTGGAAGAATGCTTCCCGCTACAAACGCTCCAGCATTTAAACTACGCTTCAGCATCATTCAACCTTCTGGCATGGAAGAACAAACAATCATCAACAACAACAACAACAACTTCTCCAACCAGAACCCCGCTCTCCTCAAAACTCCAGCAGCTGCCTCGCCAGCAATCGAGCCAGAATCCCCGCTAGAAGCCGGCATATCAACTCTTCCATCTTCTACTTCATCTGCCCCTCACTACACAAGCCACAACCTCGTCTAAACTTATGACGCCGGCGATTCAAGCCACCGGAATGAAGCCGAACTCACTGATCACCTAACGTTAGCGGTCCACTTTCGGTAACGTGCATGCTTTAAAGGGAAGTCTGGTGAGAACAGCGTGAATAGAACGCTTTAAATGAAGAACTCACCTCTCGGCCTCCCGCTGGTCAGCAGATCCATAACATTCCGACAGCTGAAATAGTTCGAACTTCGAAGCCAAATGACCAGGCAATCTCATCCATAAACATATGTCCACAACACCTTCATTCGTCGATATACATCCATGAAAAGGTGTACTGATATCCAAACCAGCTGCTGGCGAGAGTGGAGCCATACTTTCACGCATAAACATTATAGCGATCTGATCTACAAAATGGCCGCCGGCCTTTGCACTCTGAACTCTTGACCGTGACTCCAAGGAGCCAATAGCTTAAAGGAGAAGTATCACCATCCAATGAGCTTTCCAAAACTGGTGATGGTCCCACCTTCTCTCCCGACAAATTCATGAATGGACTGCGTGCAGAGACTTTGATCCCGGCCAAATAAGCTTAAGATTTCCAATCATGTTGAGTGAATACATGTTACATTGAATACATGTTACTTATCATGGATGGATGATAAACATTACATTCACACAGTTCCTATTAAGTGGCAACATCGTTTTTAAGTTTCATGTAGGCAGTTGATATATTTACATTTTATTAATAATTATATATATACATATTAAAAAAAAAAAAAAAAAAAAAAAAATTGTAAATAAAATTCTGAAATGAGTATTACCCAGGAAGTGATAGACAATCTACACATCAAGCAGTAACCCTTTTGTATCACACCAATTGTGACTCTTATATCAATACACCTGAACATCAGTCAGTTTTGACAGTAAGAATCAATTTCCTGCTTGACTGCAACAAACAAGAGGAGGACATTTCTGGCCATGGAGTAGCCTTTCATACTTATACTTTGTGTTAAATACATTCGAGTTTCAAAAACTTCTATATCAGTAAGGGGTATAAACTCCACTCCATCATCATCTCACCAGCTCTCCAAGAGGTTTCCAGGACTTCCAGCATAGAAACGCCCCATACGCTCAGTTCTCCTTCTAATTACCACCCTGCAGGAGGACAAATGCCCACTTCTACAACCCTGGCACATTGACATTAAGTATTGGAACATGCATTAACAAAGGAGCTTCCATTCACAATCATCCATACGCTTATGAAGACTCCTCCCACGAATATCAGCCAATACAATTAATCATGTCTGCTGTACACGTGCCATGTTGCTAAGATTTCATTTCTAATTCTCTCTTGTTTTCCATTTTAGAGTTCAAGACTGCCAGCTCCGGCTCCTGAAACTGCCCTCATTCAACCCATCACACTCTTCATCCATTCCTAATGCATTTACACTCTTCGCAAAGAAACCTCCCGCCCATACAGGCCACACCCTTGATACCATATTCATATATCCCCCCCCCCCCCCCCATTTACTCCTCATATCACTATTGACAATATTTAGCACTCATAACGCTCCAATGCTGACTATCATTTGTACTTCCGCTGTAGCAGAGTCGCTCCGCCGAGCCTCATTCTCCCTCTGCAAACCCCCGCCCCTTCCTCTTCTTCCCATTTATAGATGACACAACCACCCTGTCACACGATTCTGATTTAGAGACGCTTATAGCAGTTCTTTGCTCCACAGGTTTCCCCCAGATCAACTCCCAGTCACTCTTACACAGGGTGTCTCCGGAGTATCAGAAGGTGTTGGGGGCCGATAAGTCAATATAGAGGAGTTTGAGGGCTTAAAGTATTAGAAAGTCTTAGATTCCTTTACAAGGTAATACATTTATTGTTGTACAAGGTATCATCGTATGCTAAAGTTTGACTGTAATCAAGCCGTGAATATCAGGATACTAGGTAGTTACGTAATCAGTAAAATCCTACTATGTTTGACAGCTTGCTACTTGGTTACTGCAACACTATCAGTCTGCAGCTCTATAGTTGACAACCTGTCGAATCGGCTAGATTTTAATATACATGTTTCTGTATTCAAATGTTTAGTTGGATTCATTTATTTTAATATTTAGTAAATATTCCGTAAGATAAATCTCGCCAGCATTTGATTGAAAGTGGTGATAAGGTCTTTAAATGTGTGGGAAAAGTATTAAAGGTGTTGAATTACTTCTCTTATTCCTGTATACTATGTTTCAGAATATGAGCAGCCATCACAGAAGTACAAAGGGCAGCAACAAATCCAGATCCTAGGAAGGTGGTCACCTGATGCCTTCAAGACATGTGTCCTAGCCACTGGCCCCCCAAAGAAGCCCAGATGGCTCTTGTCAGCCATAATCCCACATCCACTCAGGGGCGAGGGCATGACCCAGCCACCTTACCTTCTTCTTTTTCTTCCTTCTAGCCTGAGTAACACTCAGTTTCCTTCCCCAGCCACATAGGTAATTGGAGTTTCATCCAAGCCCCCCGTCACCCCGCCACCCTGGCCGTTTCCGCTGGAGTCTTCACAGCCCCCTCCCATTTCCCGACTCCTGCCGGACCCCGCCCCCACTAAAGCTCTGACTTCCGCAGAAGTGTTACCCCGAGCTACGACCCCCGCAGGGGTCGTCTCACCGTCCCTTCCAGGCCTTAGCAATCTTTATTTATATATATATATATATATATATATATATATATCTATATACACCTGTACATAGATATATATATCTATAATAGCGCTGTCACTCCCCCGCTCCATCTCCTAACGGAGTGTTCCTGGAGCACCTAACTCATCCCGTCACCCTCTAACAGGAGTCTTCACCGTCCAAATCCCCTTTCCCAGACTCCTGCTAGAGTAGGCCAGCTTGCCCTGTTCCCCGGGCGCCGACCCCCGCAGGGGTCAGTCACTGCCCCCCCCAGGCCACTGAAACTCATTATATATGTATATCTATGGACTTTCGTTTATAGATATATATTTATATAGAGCGCTGTCACTCCCCGCTCTATCTCCAGTCAGAGTGTTCCACGAGCATTGACTCCAGCAAGAGTCTGGCCAAACTTGCCACTCACCCTCTAGCAGAAATCACCACCGCCCAAATCACACTTCACGATTTCTGCTAGAGATGGCAAAATAAAATAAAAAATTGCTGCACCCAACTCCCGCAGCGCCCATTCTGACTCACAGAAGTCTCCTGATCACACCCTCCAGGCCTTAGATTACCCCATTATATATATATATATTTATATACTCTCTCATATATACATATATATTTATATATAGCGCTGCCACTTCCCTGCTCTATCTCCATTTGGAGTGTTCCTCGAGCATATTTTTGACTCTTAATGAGCCAACCCCGCCCACCCCTTATGGCCCCCCTTCACTAGTCTCCACCCAACCCCCTCCCCCGCTCTGGCTTCCACAGAAGTCAGTTTCAAACTTTGCTCCAACTGGAGCCCCCTACTCTTTCTTCATTCCTTAATTACTATATCCAGCAGCCGGATATAGTAAAAACTTTCTAGCTTTTTGGGGGAAATTCTTTGAAATACTCGGCTGCTGTCCCGAGCTAGAGGCATTTTTTGGGGAGCGATCGAGACCTACCTGATCTCGGTTCTCCTGATATGCTTCTAGACCGGGCGGGAGCCCTGGGCTCAAATATCTCCGAGCTCAGGGTTCTCTCCCGGGACAGCATGCCAAACCTGCTATAAGTGCCAAGCATATCTAAGTGGGAACTCTTGAAGTGAAGTTTCATAAACTAATTTCGAGAGGAGCACGTGATATGATTGTGCACCGCTGGCCACTCATCCGTAATCAGTAATAATCCAATCAGAATGATCCTAGCTTAGTATAAATGGATCACTTTCTCCTCATTGCACTATCTTCATTTTGGAAGAATCCCCCCTTCCACCCCATCTCCTCCTTTTTCTCCCCTTCTAAAGGGGGAGCGATCGAGACCTACCTGATCTCGGTTCTCCTGATATGCTTCTAGACCGGGCGGGAGCCCTGGGCTCAAATATCTCCGAGCTCAGGGTTCTCTCCCGGGACAGCATGCCAAACCTGCTATAAGTGCCAAGCATATCTAAGTGGGAACTCTTGAAATTGTCATTGTTTAAAAAGATGAGATACATTTTGTTGGACAGTTGCTGTTTTTTTTTTTTTAATTATCAAAATAAAATTCTTAACACCATGAGGCTTTTATGACTTTTTTAGCAAATAAATATAAAAATAAATAGTTCAAACTTGAATAAATACCTATAAGAACTAGATATAATGGAGCAGGAACCTAAAGAGCTGAAATATCCACATCTAATTTGCACAGATGGTGAATCACATAGACTACAAGTGGTATAATGTAGTCAACAAATGCACAGTTGGAATCACAATTTTTCATGGTTAAAAAAGTCATGACTTGTTTGAATTAGGTATTTAGATTCATATGTGCTGAATGGTGACAGTTTATAGGAAAATATTGGAGTGTTTGCTATTTTATTAAAGATAACAGAGTGGCAAACTCTTTAATAGTGTTTTCAGCACTGTCAAAAAATAAGCCATATTGGCTGATGAATATAAAATGTTAAATATCAGCTAGTGTGTACACATTATACAGGCTAGATTGCAGTAATCTGCTGCATCCTCCTTAGGATTCTCCCATAGTTCACCATTCAATACCGCTATCATCCAGTTTAAATAATTTCCCATATTTTACCTGTATTTTTATTTTTTCTATGAAAGGTGGCAGCAACATCACAGAGCCGATCCTCCCTATACTGTATGTGTAATTCTGCCGAACCACCAGGGTGCACCCTTGCTATCTAAAAGTGATATATTTTATAGTCATTGGTGCACACAGATTTCTAATTTTCAGTATGCAAAATCACTATGTTTAAGATCTTGTTTCGTTAAAAATCAGTGATATTCACTGACCAGACAAAGAAACACTGAATTAAATTCCATTGTTCTGTGCCATGTATTTAAAATGATCTTGTATCTTGTTATATGCTTGAACAACTAAATAAATGCTATTTAACTGATTATGTTTAATTACATTAAAATATTAATGCTGTAATAAGAACCTTCTATAGTCACATTACTTTAATTTAAAGTTTATCAGTGGCTGAAAAACACTTGTTGTGCATAAATGCCATTATATTTTGTTTTGAAAGCAGTTTGAAATGTATATAAATGTAGGTGCATTCCCTTTCTTTCATTTCATTAAAGACATGCACCATCACTCTTTCTATGAATAAGTCAATGCATGTAACAGTGACTGACTGTTGGACACACTTCATAGCATAGCGATAAAGAGACGCTGTTCCCAGAGTGGATTCTGTACATGCAATATGAAGAACAATGACAGTGGATACTTTAGCATTTGGATGTGTTTAAACACATGAATACACACAATAGTATGCAGACATGTCTGTCTTGGCATGTTTCATTAAAAAATAATGATAATCTTAAATGAGTATACACAGTCAGGAAAACATTTGAATGCCTGTCATTATAGATCTGTGCATTCACTCTTAAAGTGACACCTCTGTTATTTGATGTTCATTCATTCATTCATTTTCTCTTCGGCTTAGTCCCTTTATTAATCTGGGGTCGCCACAGTGGAATGAACTGCCAACTTATCCAACATAAGTATTATGTACAGGTGAATTGGGTAGTCTAAATTGTCCGTAGTGTATGAGTGTTTGTGGATTTTTCCCAGAGATGGGTTGCGGCTGGAAGGGAATCCGCTGCGTAAAAACGTGCTGGTAAAGGTGGCGGTTCATTCCGCTGTGGCGACCCCAGATTAATAAAGGGACTAAGCCAACAAGAAAATTAAATGAATAAAAACTTTTAAAACACCCAAATAGACTGATTTCACGTGGCCGCCATTTTTAAAGCGAAATCGAGGCTGTGGTGGGAAGAAACACGGAAGTATCATTGGGAGTTACATAGAAACATTGTGTACCTGGCTGTATATCTTATCAGTGAAGAGAAAGTGACACAAATGTATAATTTCACCGCCTTCTAACTGACCCGAAGGTCTGTTCTGAATGAATGGTGAAAATAAAAAGGGATATCAGAGCTCATTTTCTGCTAAGTTAAGGGAAATGGCACTGGTTGGCTAACGTTTTCTTTCCCAAACACACGCTTTAGAAGCCATTTATCAAACTCAAGTTAATGAACTGATTCTTTTACTACATTAGACTTGTCATGATACTTAATTAAAAGAAAACCGTCAATTTCCTGCTCACATTTAAGGTACTGTTGATGGCTTTCTTAAAACCAATGATTTGCAATTGTGTTCACATGCTCAACAGAAATGACTGTGAGTGGCCAAGTAGGTCATCAGTTCACCCTCCGCCATTTACCAAGTACAAACACAGACAAGTTATCTGCTTGATGACTCGACTGATCTTCACAGCTGCTTCACGCTCCAGTGTCCATGTATCTTTGTTTGCACTGGGTGAAAAGAGGTCTGATGAGCACTGGTGAATACTATGGTAAATCAGCTCTGTTTATGAACATACTCAGCGGCGCTTGAATGTTAGTGGAAAATAGACAATTTTAAAACTTCAGTACCGGGACAACACTAATACGTGTGCTGCAGAGGACTGCAGTGTTTTTTCGCTCAGCGGGTTACATAGGCTGAAGCAGGAAAGCGTCTTCACGGTGTTTAACTGGTGCCATGAACTGAAGCGTAGGAGGACACTTGAGCATATTACTCTTAAAGAGATTGTGCAGTTATTTAATGCTAAATTGCTTTTAAATGTTTAAATTAAACTTACTGAATGATATTAAAGTGATGTTTACACCATTTCTCCATTTTGAAATCTCTGCAACAGCAAGAGGCTTGTAGTCCACAGCATGTCACTGCAATGTTTACAGCGCTGGTCCTATATATAATTCTGTGTACTTCCCACCGCAGCCTCGCTTTGGTTCTTTAAAATGGCGGCCGCATGAAATAAGTGTTTATGACTGTGGACACACTATACCTACACCTGTCCAAACAGCTTACAAATTATGATGTTCATCATAGGTGCTCTTTAAATCAGAATGTATAAAAAGTCAATGAGATTTAATGGCTTGATTCAATTTCTTTGTATTTGGCCATTGTTGTTAATGGGCTAAACTGCTTAGTTTTTTTATTGTCTTCTATCATTTGTAATTTAATTTTTTCTTGCAATGAAACAGATTTGGGGTCATTTTGGGATTTGGCGAGGAGTTATTTAGTGCAGGTATGTTAACAAATGGGAGTATACTTACCCGTACTTGAATTATTAAATGAAAGCAGCATTCAGCATGTATTATCTGGAGATGTTTGTCTTTACCTGCTATGCATAATTCTTTCAGTGAACCAGGTGCTAAAACATCACAACAATGCAAATAAACACTACACACTCGCTATGTGGCTGCAGCTCATGCTTTAGTGAATTCCCTGGATATTTCACAGCCCTTATTCTAGCTCTTCTGTCAGTCTGGCACTGTCTCTCTCTCTCTCGCCTTCAGGTTTTTCGTTTTTTAGTCTTTGTGTTGTCTATATTCCCCCTCACTCCTTGGCATCCCTGTCACCTCTGTTATCCAGGTAGCCGTGAGTGGCGGAACAGACAGTTATAGCATAACCTCAGGCTAATGGACCACAGGTGCTCACATTTCTGTAGGATTCCCCCACCAGCCAGGAGCCTTGGGGAAAACTGTGCTTATAAAAAGCCCATCACAGATTCAAACTGCTGCTCCACACTACAAATCCTAGACACCGTCAGTTGAAAAAATCCAAGCCTGATTGTTTTCAGTTTGGCTTTATTATGAATTAACTAAACAAATAATGAAAAAATAGTGTAATGTATTACAATATATTTATCTATAAAGCATCAATATATTTTGTTTCCAGAAAATTCAAATTATTATGTACAAAGTTAACATTATGTAAATATGTTGACTTTGTACTCATCCTTTGTACACATTCTGGAAGGCTTTCCGTCCTATCACATTCTCTCAGAATGATAACTTCCCTCTTCAATACCACTTGTAACTTAGCAACTATCTATTGTACAGCTACAATTCTTCACTCGATAAGTAAATTAGAAAAAAGTTTGAACTACATTTACTTTTCATCAAGCTGAATTACACAAGGTGTTGCGGTGGCCAAGAGGGTAGCATGATCGCCTCACAGCAAGTAGGTCGCTGGTTCAAGCCTCAGCTGTGTCAGTTGGCATTTCTGTGTGGAGTTTGCATGTTCTCCCAGTGTTAGTGTGGGTTTCTTCTGCGTGCTCCGGTTTCCCATAGACATGTGGTACAGGTGAATTGGGTATGCTAAAATTGCCAATAGTGTACATGTGTAAATGAGTGTGTATGGATGTTTCCCTGTGATGGGTTGCAGCTGGAAGGGTATCCGCTGCGTAAAACATATGCTGGATAAGTTGGTGGTTCATTTTGCTGTGGCTAAAATGAATAAATGAATGTATAAGTCAATGAATTAATTCATATTAATTTTTAATTGTAATTGTGACTTCTGAATTTCGATATGTTGCAACTGCTAAAGTCAGATCTGTAAACAAATTTGCAATTCTGACTTTCATACATACAATCATTCATACATCAATTTGACTTATCTACAATTATTGCACATGTGCAGCAGTTTATGATTCTGGTTGCTAATCAGATCAAGGCCCCTTCTCCTTGGCCCTTGAATCAGAGTGTGAGGGGAAGGGCTTCAAAATTTACCCCTTAGAAATGGGACACCATTACAGCACCTGCACACATCTACATATGTTATCGCGATCTCTTGCTTTATATGACATTGATGATCGCGACTGCTGTAGTTATTCTAGTTGTGTTATTTTTCGGTATTTATCTTCAGGAAATCACTAAAGGAAACTTTATCATGTTATCATAACGATCTAATGTTGCAATAAGATCATAACTTTACTGTGCATTTACACTATGGCCATATTCATCTAAACACTCAAAAACAACATTAAAGCAGACACTGTAAAAAAGGTAATTCCCAGCCACTGAACTATTCTGACAGGGTATTCAAGTGTCATCAAATGACAGATGTGAAAGTATGTTGTTGGACTACTATGAAGGAGTTATTACTATGGATTATAGATAGTGAAATTTAGAGCTTTTTATTAAAGCATTTACTTTTAAAGCATGACAGTAAAACACAAACGCGAGAGTACAACAACTCATGAAGACGATAAAAACAGCTGGTAAGTTAACGTTAAGCTAGTTAGGAGCAGTGCAAAAAATTATAAATATATAATAAATGATAAACAATACATTTGACTTGACTTGTTTATAAAGCTAAAAAGGGGAAAAAACATGAAGCTATCATTAGAAAGCAATACTGTGTTTAAATATGTCTGGCAGACAACAGCGCAATACTTGTTGTATTCTTTATTTGTGTTTAAGGCCTGGATATCTGTAAACAATTTTGCACAGAATATATATTCAAATATTGCAAAAAAAGGACATTGTGATGTTTTAAAGAATAGTGTTGGAGATTTACCTACCCTTTAATGTTCTCATATTTATGAAAAATATTTGTAGAAGATGTGATAGTCTCATTAAAAAAATCAATACGTTTAATTTTAATCTTTATTTTATACATATAGCTTTATATAGGCTATATTTGTATTTATTTGATATTTTTCCATTTCAAGATTTGTATATTTGTGAGCACCAATTCTTACAGAAAATAGATTCTGATACTGTTAAACATTACACTGTTAAATAAATCTTCACTGTGAAGTAATGAATTGGAAATTACATTATTTTATTTTATTCAGGTTGCAGCTGAAAGGGCATCCGCTGCGTTAAATGTGCTGGATAAGTTGGCGGTTCATTCTGCTGTGGCGACCCCGGATTAATAAAGGGACTAAGCCTAAAAAGAAAATGAATGATTATAGTCAGTCATGAACAGAAGTGGGTTGGTCTAAAGCCTGATTTATACTTCTGCGTCAAGAGGCCGGCGTAACCCACGGCGCATGCAACGCGCATGGCTGTGCATTTATACTTCTGCGCACTGTCTCTGTTGGTCTGCATTAACACTTCCGAAACGCTAGCTAGTCTTAAAACTTCAGGGCTGAAAAGGAGTTCCACTCCGGACCAATTCTAAGGTGTAGAATTGTAATTAGGCCTAAGTGTTTACATGTCCTCTCAAACTCATTAAAGAAGGTCTACAACACCCCTTTTACCAAATTTCATTCTGACCTATAACGGGTATGTGAGGACTTCAGTCTAATCAAATCTGATTACTAACAGATTTCGATGTCAACTTTGCCAGTTCGTCCAGTCCATTGCTCAAAATTCAACAGGAAATATGTCAACCACTTTTGATATATAGCATCTTTAAACTAGGACCTTTTCATCTTTTTTCTCCAAAAGGATTCTGCCATTGTGCATTAAAGTACTATACATTTATGAAAATGTCACAAAATGCCATTTTCCTCCCTTGATCTCTTGTTCCCCATTCACAATCGCCATTCTCCATTCATTTATTAAATGGCAAAGAAATACCAGCAATTTGGTAATTAAAGGTTTTCATGTAAATCCCATTCTTTTTAAATGTTTTCCCAAAGCATCATGAAAACAAGAAAGAATCCGGCACTCTAAAACCCAATAAAACACTTACAAAAATAGGTCATGGCAGTCAAACGGATGCTAATGTTTTGCTACCCTTTTTTCATACAGTATAAACAAACCTCTAAGGGAAACTCTGAGTGCCGTGGTGTATGTGTGTGTGTGAGGTTTTTGCACCCCCCCCCCCCCTTCCCCCTTCACTGGAGACGCTCCTTTATCAAAGCCGAGTCGATGGGAGGCCGGACGGGCACCGTTTTCTCTGCCAGTCAGCTTAAATTGCATGCAGCTGCAGCGCCAGCTTAGTCAGGTACAGCGTTTTGGAAGAAGACTGGGGGAGTTAAATATAGCAGCAACCAACCAGTTATGCTTCGACACACCACAAACCCACCTAAGGAATGCATCCAAAACCCGAACACCAAGACAAAAGCACATGCATCCCACAACCTGACTAATCGCGGGCATATTGTAGGCTTGGTGCGGCGAAAACATGAATACTGCATGTGTTTGTACAGCTACATGAGCACCCACGCACAATTCCTCCAAACACGCACGCACACACACACACATTATTTTTCATGGTTGCCCACGCACACCCACATTTCTTATTCTGTCCTGTGCCCGACTGACAGAGAAATCAAGAAATGTTGTGTGTGGTTTTTAACACGCGTGTTTCAAGGGACTACAATTGCCAGAAGACACCCGTCCCACTTGACTTTTGAAGTACAGTAAATAAACATTGACTGTAAATTTAAGGCTCATTTGTATTTTTTGTGGATTTATGATTTAAAAGTGTATTATAAAAAAAAATGAATAAATGTTTAAATAATATTTTATAAATGTAATCACATTAACATGTAACTCCTTTTTTATTTCTTGGATTCATATAAGTGATTCTCATTTAAAATATCTTTCACACAAACACACAGAACATGCAGATTTCATACTTGTATAACAGTCTTTCTGGCTTTCATGTTCACATACGCTACTCCATGTTGTACTGTAACATGATTAAAAGTGCAGCCGTTCCTTTTGATTTATACAATCCATGCAATGAATACTTTAGGTGAACTGTTCCCTTGAATATTTAATAATGCATTTTATATGGAAGCTCCATATTGAACAGAAGTCTATCTTCTATCAGCTTGAATTGCAAACTGAAGCACAATAAAGTATTATCAAGTCCAGCAGTTCATTAATCATTGAAATGGAGGTGGAGGAGGAGAGACTTCACTCATTATAAAAGATAAATGAACACGAGGTTAAAACACTGGTCTCCATCAGTCCGGATGACAACACGACACGCGGTGGGACACAAGAACATTGAGAGTGAGATGAGATTATAGGCACTGGAAAATCAGTAAAGGTGTTCCGTTCCTTAAGTAGAACAGTTTTCACTGTCAGCATTTTTTTTTTTTTTTGCAGCATAAGGCAAGTCATTGGACAACAGCGGTTTATAGTGAAAAAAAAAATAAATAAAAATAATTTTTTTTTATATATATATATATATATATATGGGCATTCGCTGCGTAAACACACACACACACACATATATATATATATATATATATATATATATATATATATATATATGTATATATATATATATATATATATATATATATATATATATATATATATATATATATATATATATATATATATATATATATATATATATACATATACACTGTCCACTTTATTAGGTACACCTTACTAGTACCAGGTTGGACCCAGTTTTGCCTCCAGAACTGCCTTACTGCCAAACTCTTGTTCCACCACATCCCAAAGGTGCTCTGTTGGACTGAGTTCTAGTAACTGTGGAGGCCATTTGGGTACAGTGAACTCATTGTCATGTTCAAGAAATCAGATTCGCGCTTTATGACATGGCATGTTATCATGCTGAAAGATGGGAAGATGGGAATACTGTGGTCATAAAAGAATGGACATGGTCAGCAACAATACTCAAGTAGGCTGTGGCATTGACACATTGCTCAATTAGTACTAATGGGCCCAAAGTATGTCAGGAAAATATCCCCACACCAATACACCACCACCACCAGCCTGAACCATTGATATATGGCAGGAGGGATCCATGCTTTCATGTTGTTGTTGCTAAATTCTGGCCTTACCATTCGAATGTGGCCATTCTCCTCTGGCATTAAAAAGCACCCACAGAATTGCAGCTCACTGGATATTTTATCTATTTGTACAATTCTCTGTAAACCCTTGAGATTGTTGTGCGTGAAAATCCCGGTAGATAAGCAGTTTCTGAAATACTGACCCGCCCGTCTAGTAAAAACAGCCATGCCACATTCAAAGTCACTTAAATCACGTTTTCCCTATTCTAATCCTCGGTTTGAACTGCAGCAGATCGTCTTGACCATGTCTACATGCCTAAATGCATTGAGTTTCTGCCATGTGATTGGTTGATAAGAAATTTGCGTTACCGAGCAGCTGGACAAGTGTACCTAATAAAGTGGCCTGTGAATGTGCATATGATAGATGGATGGATGGATGGATGGATGGATGGATGGATGGATGGATGGATGGATGGATGGATGACTGGATGGATGGATATATGGATGGATGGATGGATGGTGATGTGTTCAATACTTATTTTCCCCGCTGTAGCTGTGTGTACTCAACAAACATCTTAAATAATACACCATTTCCAGGAAAACTTTACAGTTTTGTATCTCCAACAGCAGAAAAAGTGCCAGAGGCTTGACTAAAAGTCGGGCCGCCTTCATCATTTAATCGCTGAATGCATTTTGGACGGCTGTCTGATCTCAACAGTGTCTTCAGTTTTTAAGAGTCTCCGTCACCTGTCAGCTTGCCATCTGTGAGCTCTGATTTAGCGCCAGCAGGACGATGGCGGTTAGGGCACTCTGTGTAATTCAGAGCTGTCCTTAGATCTGTCACATTAAACGTGTCCTCGCCAGACTCCACACAACAGTCTGTTTAACAAAAAGTGGCAGCCAAACTTGCATCTAGGATGGCGGAGCTCCAGGAGGAAGCATGAGATTGACGGCTGTTTCAGGGTCAGTGCAACAGACTGTTTTAAATGAACCATGTGATTCGCATACTGTAGGGTGTGCTCGAAAGATGCACTCCAGTGTAGCGGTGCTAATTTTGAAAGCAGATCTTGATTTGGTTTTAGTCTTACTCTTTGAATATATTTAGTTTATCATATTTTAGTCTTCTAAAAATCATTGTAGTTTTGGTTGACTACACTTTTAGTTCGATTTTAAATCTACTCTACATTTACACTGTAAAAAGTAATCACTCAATCTACTTGAAGCATGCTTGTAAACTTTACAAATTTTGGCAAACTTGGTGAACTTTAACATGGATCCAGTAGATAAACTAAACAACTTTGGTAAACAGTTCTGAAGTTCATCAAGTTAGTTCGACTAAAGGTTGGAGCCGTCTAATAGCACAAATTGGTCAGCAGGTGGAGTATGATCTGCACATGGCATAGTTTCAACAAAATACTGGAAATACCCCTCAGAGATTTTGGTCCATATGGACATGATAGCATCACATGAAGCATGAAGCGAAACTCTCGGTCCACTACATCACAAAGGTGCTCTATTGGATTGAGATCTGGTGACTGTGGAGACCATTTTTGTACAGTGAACTCACTGTCATGTTCAAGATAACAGTCTAAGATGATTCGTGCTTTAGACAGACAGACAGACAGACAGACAGACAGACAGACAGACAGACAGACAGACAGACAGACAGAGAGACATACATACAGACAGACAGATAAAGGTTGAATGTAATGACAAGCACAAAACCTGAAAACTGAAAACTTTTCTAAAACATCTAGTTTCTAAAACATTTCCACTAGTGATTTAGTATTTCTTTATATATATATTTTACTAATGCTGCTCAAATTCATCATTAATATACTGACACAGAAACATATATTTTGTACTTATGTAAATTATAAAACTATGATTAAGTTTGATGTCTCCATTCATATTCACAGAAGCAGCAAAGGTTTATTTATTTATTGATTGTGGATTTTACCCATTAGTGAATCAATAAAATAAACAATCAACACCTTTGAAAAAACTGTGTAGCATAGAATTCAAAGAATGCATTCATAGAATATGAGTAAAAGCCGGTCTCTGCATACGGTCTCAGCATTAAGCTTTTAAATGGTAAAAGTCAGTTTAATCATCTCAAATAACATTGCTTTGGATTCATATAGGGCTGCTTGATATTAGAAAAATCCGACATTGCGATATTTTGTATTTCTGTGATATATAATTGCGATTATAATACAATTTTATCAGATGAATTGAATAGCTATTTTGGAAACAATTTTATCATTTTCAATGGATTGGTATGATTTTGAAAGGGAACAAATCATGAATGAAATGTACAGTAGTATGTAAATATAAGATAAATAAACAGTGCTTTATGGTTTTCAGGGTGTAGTCAAATTGTATTCAGTTACAGAAATTGAAAAAAGCCCAACTTAAAATAAGATTGCAAAGACTTTACTGTTCAAACAGTTTAATGAAATTATCTTCGATTAAATATTGTGTCTGAATGCTCTTCAGTGTTTAATGGCAAATGCAAGCTCTACACATCTAGTTTCACGCTGTATTAATGTTTTTCAGTAAGATTTATTAACAAAATATATAACAGAAGCCTGGTATTTAATAAAGAAATTTTTAATAAAGAAGAAAAAAAAGAAAAAAGAAGAAAAGAAACAAATTTAATAAAGAAGTTCTTGATGAAACTTGGAATGAATGTCTAGAAAAGATGCATGATTGTTCAATAAACGCGACATTCATTCATTCATACATACATTTATTTTCTTTTTGGTTCAGTCCCTTTATTAATCTAGGGTCACCTCAGCGGAATGAACCACCAACTTATCCAGCACATGTTTTACGCAGCTGATGCCTTTCCACCCGCAACCCATCCCTGAGAAACATCCATACACATTTACACTCATACACTACGGACCATTTAGCCTACCCAATTCACCTGTACTGCATGTCTATGGACAGTGGGGGAAACCGGAGCACCTGGAGGAAACCCACAGGGATGCAAGGAAAACAGGCAAACTGCACACAGAAATGCCAACTGACCCAGCCAAAGCTCAAACCAGCAACCTTCTTGCTGTGAGGCGACAGCACTACCTACTGCGCCACTGTGTCGACACCCGAGAGACAGGATAACACAATTTAAAGTAATTCATAGGAAGTATGATTCAAAAACTAAACAAAGTAAAATATTGAATTCTATTTCCCCTATCTGGAACTGATGTAAAGTAGAACCATATGTTTTGGTTTTGTCCTAAACCAGGGGTGTCCAAGCTCGGTCCTGGAGGACCTGTGTCCTGCATATTTTAGTTTCAGCCCCAATTAAACTCACCTTAACCAGCTAATCAAGTTCTTTCAAGGTTTACTAGCTTCCAGACAGGTGTGTTAAGGGAAGTTGGAGCTAAACTATGCAGGGCACCGGCCCTCCAGGACCGAGTTTGGATACTCCTGTCCTAAACTCTTTAATTTCTGGAATAATATCTATGATTACTTTGACCATTGTCTTGCAATTCTTGGATATTCTGACATTAGACCTTTTTCCAAAATCCCAGAAATATCCCCATTTGATAGGCCTAACTCTTGCGGAAAAAAAGGATACTTTTAAACTGGAAAACTTCTGATCCTCCATATTTCAAAGAGTGGATGGGTGAATTGTAACAAGTCATTCAGCTGGAGAGGATACACTCCTCGGAACTAAAACCTCAACACTAATTTCAAACTGTATGGCAACCTTTTCCAAATTCCCTCAAAACTGGTTAGTTCTATGTCAATGATTTGTTGGAACAAATAATCATACTCTGATAATAACATTTTAAATTATAATTGATTTGATTGGTAAATAAATACCCCCATTTGTTTGTTATTAATTCACTTAAATTAATTTATTTTTATTTTCTGACTTATCGCTAGGGTAGCTATGTTTATACCAGTGTATTTCTCTAGTACCTTTTTTTGTATTTAAAAGAGAAAAAAGCTTCAATAAAATGTATAAAAATAAAGCCCAGAAAAGTTTTAAAACTGAAAAAAATTAAAAGAATTGAATTCGACATGATTGAATAGAATTTGAGAAAGAATTAAACATTTCATAGGGCCCAACAGCTTAGGTAAGAAGTCATGGCACAGCCATGAATCTATTTATTTTTTTTTGTATGTACACTAACCTGCTAAGTGAGAAGGACACGCAACAATGACAGCTTTACAAGAGACCGTGCCTGCAGATGTCGTAACTTTTATGTTCTCTGAATCCTGTAAGAGAAAAGTATATTAGAATTTATTATAAAAATTGAAACCCAACACAGACCGCTATTGTGAGGTTTCAGCTACCTGAAATGCCAAGGACAATAACACAATGACATGCTGTGGACAAAACACGTAGACTACGATATAACACAACTGTTACATGAACTTTATTGGTCCTTGCATGGGGGGTAATTTATTAAAGTTTAGGTTTAAGATAAGGAAGGCATTCCGCCCATATATCCAGGATTTAGTGAAAAAGAAGGCATGCTCATATTCAGAACATAATGAATACATTTTTAATCAAATCTATGATAGGTATGTCTCTTCAGTGAAAGTTATGTCAAGACAAGTCACCTTTCGTTTATTTATAAAGCACACCATATAATTTTTTTTTCCAAGGCAGCCTCTCTATAATAATCAATATAACCATCATCAAATATGAAACAGATTCCTCTCTAAAGCAGCTCCTAACATATGCTAATGCCATTAATTAGTTCAATATTAGTTGGTTCAAATCGGTTCAAAGCTCTACAAAAGACAACAGTGTTGTTATTCACTAAAAAAATGTTTCAATCTTTATTAGTAATATTTTTAGATTATCAATTTCTCAAAGCTTTCGCAAATAATCCTCACTGCTGACCAGATATAAATGAATACATGATGTTACAGTATGTACTGCACGACCTCCAAAGGCGCTATAGAAAAATGTGTAACTTTGCATAGATTCCTTTAATAGATAACTATTATCAATGGAGACTGACTACTAAATAGCTACTAAATAATCACCAGGAGGTTCAGAAATGTTAAAGGTGCCGTAGGTGATCTGCCAAAATGCTAACTGTTAGCATGATAGCTTTGAAAACACAATCCCTTCCCTTCCGTCCAAAGCCATGCCTCCTGAAATCACGAACGTGCACCATAAAGATGGCAGTTAGAAAACTTTATAGTACTTTATGTTACTTCAATTCTGAACAAGAAACTATATTATATCTAGCACATTTTCAGTTGTGTAGCAAGCAAAACTTGTCATATGTGCAATTTTTCATGCATGCAAGGATTGCTGGTCTTACTTTCTCACAAGCCTTGTCCTAAATCCACTATGCAGTGGTTGGCTGGTGGCATTACACTTATTACTAAGCCATACTTACATGCTCTTTCAGACTAAATATTTAAAGTAGCATAGTAAACAATATCAGGAGGGCATTACAGGTTGTCATTGTTGAAAAATGAACCAATGTAATGTGGATAAAAAACCAAGTTCACCACCTCAGTAAAGCAGGCTAGGCGGAATAGTGCTATTTACTTATAAACTATACAAATCTAGATTGCATCTACATTAACGATGCTGTAAAAGGCACTTTATGAAATTGAAAATAGTCACATCAATCTTTTGACGGAAGATTATAACACTTCTGTGCAAATAGCCCATTCATAAAACAACACAATCTACTTAAGCTTTGCGTGACTAAAAGAGTTTTAAAACATAACATCAGCCCTGGTGTCATCCTTCCTCCAGCATGTAAAAGTAACTCTAATACTGATTTGGGATTTTAAAAAGTTTTGATTCAGCATTTGTTTTTACGGTGGGTCTGTCTGTGTGAGCTGGTGCGCATATGTACAAATCAGCATTTGTTGACAGACAGTTTGGGATACTCATCATAAATATGGGAATTATTGGCCAGACAAATTTTAACTGGACTTATGCTAAATTTTCTAAAGACAATCACTTACTGCACCTTTAAGCTGAGCTATGTGAACAAGGAAAACACTTTAAACCTGTCTTTAAACAGCTGGGTAATGCTTCTTACCCAAATCATAAACAAATAACAGATGGCTCTCTTAACAAGTCACATTTAGATGGAGAATTTTTTTTTATATAAAATCATCAATAAACTTAAATTTATTATGAAGTTGTCCCTACATTACTGTTCAAAGGCTTGGAGCCAAGTTTTGTTGCTGTTGTTTCCACCTTTTTTAATGAATACTTTTGCTCAGCACCGATGCATGGATGTTAAAAGTGACATTAAATACATTTATAAAGAAAATATTTATACTTCTGTTTATTTTCTTTGAACTGTGCTTTCATTGATCCTAAAAGTATATCAGTTTATTTAAACATTGATTATATATATATATATATATATATATATATATATATATATATATATATATATATATATATATATATATATTTATTTATTTATTTATTTATTTATTTATTTATTTATTAAGGTTAGGTTTAATATTATTTCAGAAGGATCATAAGTCACTGACAAAACTGCTGGTTTAATTATTTATGAAATGCAGAAAATTCCATTAGACAATAAATAAATTACAGTGCCTAGACTCTCATTGAATATGGACAATTTATTTTGTGAAAAAATGGCTTTAATAAACATTCTTTGAAACAATTTTAATATTTGTTACTATTCTTTACTATAAAAAATAACAACTTTGATTTCAAACCAGACAAACTGACTACACCTTACATCAAATTACAAGTAAATAAATTTTTTTTTCAATAAGTTCTCCAGTTAATTACATTTTTTTTTTCATTTAAATGTCCATTTGTGGGAAAACTCCTCCTCTTATGAATATGTTGTAAGTTATCTTAGCCATGCAATTAAACTGAATATGCTAATAAAAACAAGGTCATCATGTTTCTCATTTAGATTCAGAGATATGTCTGCTATTTTAGCTTATTATGTCTTTAAATATAATATTGCCTACATATTTATATTTGACATTCATAACAGGACTTTGATAGTCAAAAATATTCTTATATTCAAAAAACTGCTCCATGGGTGCTTCTGCTCCTTTACTAATAAAGTCTAATTATCAGAGCAGGATGAATAACATGTTATCGACATCCACTATACATTTCCCAGCTCCCCTTCACTGCGGTCCTCATAAATACATGAGATGGGTCAATGAGTACATTTTGATAAACAGTGGGGGTGAGTGAAACTTTCTACTCAGCCATGTCAGTGTAACACCATTAAGATGGCTAATGGATTTTACCTCTCTATGTGTGAGAGCGACATCATAGACTAATTCCCCAACGTGAGGCTTTCAAAAGATTTTGTGTCACCAATTCTCAAATGAGAGCCATCTAATGGAGTGGATTTGATTTAGGTTATCTAAATATTTTAGTCATGACAAGCACTTCTGTATAATACAGGAATTAAAAAAAAAGCAGTGCAAACAAATGAAGAAAAAAAAAGCACACAGTGGGCCACATTTCTTGGTATCCTTACAGTGTGCGGTTTAAAGGAAAGGAAGTTATGAGTGGCGCCACTGGTGGAGAAATGCTCATTATTTCAGTGTCAAGCGTGCACTGATGGAGTCGTTACCTGACATATGGCCGTTACGGCAGCGCCAAGTCGAACTCGATCTGAACCGATCTGCTCCACCAGCATTTTTGACAGCTGCTGAGTGCCACCCTGTGGAGAGAGAAGACTATCACACCAACCCGTGCACAAACGAGCAATATGGCAAGCTGTTTTAACATTTACAGTGTCCCTGTGGCTTAAACAGTAGTCCTCATGACCCACAGCTCTGCATATTTTCCAGGTCTCTCTTATTTAACTCACCTCATTCAGCTTAACTGTTCATTCGAAGAGCTCCATCTATAAACTGTAGGTGCATTTGATAAAGCATCCCAAAAGAGGGTTCAGTCCTCTGTAGATAATAGAAGCCAGAGAGCTGACATCAAAGATGTACTAGCTTCCTTGTCAATCAATTGTGGAGTTCCACAAGGAAGTATTTGAGGTCCATTATTTTTTTATTTTATAGATTAATTATTTAAAAGTAGCATGTTCAGTGGAACTATATCTTTATGCTGATGATGCCACATTTTTAGTATTTCATCAAGGCAAAAATCCTTGCAAGAAATCATGCGTTTACAGTTAAAAATGTGTACAACTGTTTTTTTGGATAACAAACTATTGTTACACTATAGGTAAAACAGGGGCTATTTTTTGCTTCAAGATTAAAATTAAAGAAAGATGTGGTTAGGATTAATGATTTGAGTAAAAAAAAAATTTGTAAATGACTCGAGATGTTTATTATATATAAAATTATCAAGCGATGTTACGGCAAGAAAGGTTTTTACAAAGATATGTGGAAAAATTAAAGAGCCCCTGTTTTAGATGTTTGAAAAGGACCTTTCATGTAATGTGTAAGAGCTGTAAGTGAAGTAAAATATCCAGCTAAGGCTTAAATCTGAAAGTGGACAGTGTTTAAAACTATGGATTCATCTATAAAAGAGTCAACTGATCTTGAAATGAATCGTCTTGAATCGGCGTGATGTCGATACATAACACAAGCCCCGCCCAACTGTTGCAAACGTGCAAATAGGTTTGAATAGATTGAAATAGATTTAGTATTAACCCCTTCAGACCTGAATTTTGTTAAAAATTTCAGAAAAATGGGATGTCATGTGATGTCCATTGTAATGGACGCACTGTTTTTAAATTAAATGTAAAAATGGCTTGCCATACGCAGCACATCACCTTCTTCCACACATCTGTGCTGTGGCACGACGCTCCACTGAGTTTCTTTTCTGCCACAGTGATTCTGAAATGACTTTCAAAATATCTGGTTTATGAAAAAGTATCACGCTGGGGTGACAGATTTGTTTTGTTTTATGAGAGTATGAGTTGCTTTGCGTATAAGATGCAAATATGTATCAAAATTATCTGTAGTGCTCAACGGTTGGAGTTAAAAGGCAGACCTAATCTGGTAGAAAGATAAACAAAACAGTTAAGAAAGAAAGTATGTGAAAGAGAGGCAGAAGATAAAACCTTTACAAAATGAAATCCTTTACTCTTTCACCTAAATTAAATTGCTGATATCATTATTGTGATTGCACAATTGAAAGATAGCTCCCATAACACAGCCAATTTATCAAGGTTAATAATTAAATTGATGAGTATTTTTGATGCAACTTGATTTTATTTATAATATTATTTATTATTGTTGCTGTTATTATTATTTTATTATTTTTTTATGATTGCACATACAAAACATAGTTCAGCCAAAAATGTAAAATCATTTTAATGTTTTGTGCTTTTTTTTGTCATTCTAAACTCTTATAAAGATTTTACTTGGAACATAAAAACTATATATTTTTTAATTATTAGTAGTAGTAGTTGTTGTGGTGGTGGTATAGTAATAAATCTCATTATATTAAATAAACCTCATAATAATTCAAATATATATATATATATTTATTTAAAGTCAAAATTATTAGCCCCTCTGAATTATTAGGGGCTAATAATTTTTTTTTTCCTTAAAATGGTGTTAACATTTTTAAAACAGCTCTTATTCTAGCCTAAATAAAACAAATAAGACTTATTCCAGAAGAAAAAATATTATCAAACATTCTGTAAAAAATTCCTTGCCCTGTCAAACATAATTTGGGAAATCTTTAAAAAAAGAAAAAAATAATTCAAAGGGAGGCTAATAATTCTGACTTTAACAAATATTCAACATTTATGTACAGCTGATTAAATCATTATAAAACTGGTTAGTGACTTTCTAAGTCAAACTCTCTCTTTTGTATGTTGTAGTGCTATATTTATACCATATAATTGTAGTTTATTGAGTGTGAGGTGGGACTCCTATATAAGGAATCCCGATTACAACACAGAAATACTGGAAAATGTCCCTAGACTGATGGTATTTCATGCTGTTCAGTCCTATAATTTTAAAATGTCAGCAAAATCACCCGTTTTGTCATCACTTTAGACATTATACTAAAGAATCATTCAAATACTAGCTCTAAAGAGATGTCGGTGAAGTAGCAATGGTTTCTGCTCTTCTGATGACAGCCGCAGATGTGAAGAAATGCTGGAATAAAGTAGTTCCTCATACAAAAGCATTTTAGACAATTGTGTTGGCTTTTCTTTTTTATATACATGAACATGCCGTTGAAATTTTGTATAAATGCAATATCACACTCAAAGCAATGTATGATGGCTGTATATCGTCACTAGTGGGACACTTAACGCATGCCTCCCACCAGTGCTGATATACAGCCACATTGGACATTGGATTTTTTTTATTTATTTATTTATTTATTTTTATTTTTTACCTAATCTAAATACATCACATATAAAAAAAAAGTCTGACAGCCAAACTTCCATGTTTGTTCTCTGTTTTGACAAAGAAGTAATGATTAGAAAGTAATGTATGGCTTTCTGAAAGGATGGATCAAAAAATCAGATCTTATTAGAGCACTTTGAAGCAACATTAAAGCACAAATGCAGAAAGTCAAACACTGAGCAACATAGAAGCCCACGATATAGAAAGACATCTTGTATGTATTTCCTTAAATATCTTTACATATTTTGACTGAAGAAAGAAAGTATTCTTGGATGACAAGGTGGTGAGTAAATGATCAAGTTATTCCTAAAGTGAGCTAATTATTTAATGTTTATGTTCTAGGAAGTGACATGTATGTATGAAAATGTAGGTATGTCTCCATGAACAAGGTAGAGACACGCATACTTAAAACAACTTACCATTACAAAATCAATGATTAACTGGGTTATTACACATCTGAAAGTGTGCAAATAGCAACAGCTGATAATGTGAATGATCTTTGTATCAATCGTCCACTTATCAGTCCGTCTCTCACCTTGACTCTAAACTCCTGTCCAGATCCAGGTGAGGTTTCTAAGAGGCGAAGGGTGCCCCCTGCTGCAGCGGAGTACAAGAGGAAAAACAAAAAGGAGATCTGGGATGTTTCCAAACCAAACACGATACGACTACAGACGGCCAGCTCCTCTTTAATATCTGCAGGGCAAATAAGGACACAATGTAGAATATGAATGGAAGTAAATAGGCTGAATTGCACAATAGACTGAGATGAAAATGCGTTAAATGAACAGAACTCACCTTTGGTCCAGATGTTTTGCTCCATAAAGGTGTAAAGTGTCATGCTGTCATAGAGCTCTGCATTTGGGGAACTCATGGGATCTTCAACTGATATGGTCTTAGTGAGCTTGTCGACCTAAAGTATAAAGCAGACAATATACAGTATTTGAAAAGGTTGATTTTAGCACATGTCAAAGTTTATAATGAACATTGTGACCAAGCTTAGTGAAAACGGAGCAGGTAGCATGTAAATAAATCTAAACATGTGCTTCTGGTTTCATAGTGTTATATACTGTATACATATAGTTTCTGATAAAGTGTTTCACACATGTAAATACATGTACAATGTCATCAGTCTGTAATCACAATAGGCTAAACGCATAGCTAGTGTTTCTTCTCATACCAATTAAATTCCGTAAATACATAATGTGACTTCATTTTACAGCATCGATGTTGTAATCTTCAGCATTCATTTGTTCAAGTGTAAAATGAGATGAAAAGCCAATTACACGCACATGCCTATCAGCATCAACAGGCTAGCGCATAAATTCCATTGAAAAAAACTGGGATAAAACAAATGTTCATATTTTAAAAACATTACCCAGAAAAATGTTGTTTAGTGCTGTGATTCTTGTGCATTCTGATAACCACTTTATATTGTTTATCATTCAGGCAGTGAAGAAAAATTATTTTTGAAGAAAACAGACCTTAAACCACAGATTTTGTAACGGCATACAGTTAACCAGAATAATTTGACCCAGGTTACTAAAAAATTAGAAGCCATTTTTTTTCATTTACCCTATTGTTTATTTATTTATTTATTACTGATATAAACCTGATAACCTGATATAATGACCAGATGAAATAAAAGCTTAATGGGTGCTCCTGTTTCCCCCACAAGTCCAAAGACAAGCGGTAAAGGTAAAGTGGGTAGGCTAAATTGTCCGTAGTGTATGAGTGTAAATGAGTGTGCATGGATGTTTCCCAGAGATGAGTTGCAGCTGGAAGGGCATCCGCTACATAAAACGTGCTGGATAAGTTGGCATTTCATTCCGCTGTGACGACCCCGGATTAATAAAGGGACGAGGCCAAAAAGAAATAAATGAATGAATATATATAGTTGAAGTTAGAATTATTAGCCCCCCCTTTGATTTTTTTTTCTTTTTAAAATATTTTCCAAATGATGTTTAACAGAGCAAGGACATTTTCGCAGTATGTCTGACAATGTTTTTTCATCTGGAGAAAGTCTTATTTGTTTTATTTCGGTTAGAATATATATATATATATATATATATATATATATATATATATATATAAAAGTAAAAGCACTTCTCAACAAAATCACCCCAATCATTCCTGATTTACTAATTCTTTCAAAATAAATATTATCAAATCATCTGATCAAACAAAAGGTATTTTCTATTTTCTTATCACATTACACATTCCAAACCAGCTATATATCAACAAATAATCTCAAGCTATTTAACATCCAATAATATCCTAACAGTAGCAACGGTTTCTTTTTTACAGTTGATCTTAAATCGATCATAATAATAAAAACTAAGAAATTGTAAGACTGAAGAAACCTATTAATCAACTCAATGCTCTTAAGAATAGCAGCTAAAAAGTTTTATTGCATCCATATGCATTCAAGTGATCTATAAGATCTATTGCGCAAGCTAACATGTATCTTAAAAATAGCATAGAACCTAAGGTATGCATTAAGATATGAAATGATGACTATTACTCACATCCTGATTCTCATTAAAGAAAGACTTATTCTATTGCAGACTGGCACTTTGTGCAGTTTCTCTTACCTTCCACATAACCTGAATGAAGTCCAACATGACTAGAGGAGAGAATTGTGGGACGGTGGTGTTGTACATTTTGATTTTGGCATTCGGGCCACCTATGTGATGGACTTTCTTGCCCTCTGTATATTGGGTAAAGACTTCAACACCAAACTCTTTGATGAGCTCCATAACATGGATCTGCGAGCTAATGGAAATAAAAAAAAAGGAAAAAGTAAATCATGAGAAACTGTTTCTGCACATATTCAGTTGCCTAAAGAAGCTTAAAATGTGGCTTTCCAATGACTGATAAAGGAACATCAGTAATTTTGTTGTTTTTATTTATTTCAGTTTGGGCAGATAAATAAATGAAAAATATAATAATATTTTTTTAAATAATTAAAAAAAAAATTTATTTTACTTTTTTTTTTTTACAGTAAATACCTTTTTGATGGGATGCTTGAACTTTATTTATCACATTTTGCACAAAGGTATGTTTCAGCCCATCAGTTTTCAACACAAATAATAATAATAATAATAATAATAATAATAATAATAATAATAAACATTTCTTCAGCCACAGATTGTAATATTAAAATGATTTTGAATGTGTGATGCACGGTGCACTGCCTTGCTCTCTGTAAATTGTGTATAAACCTTTTCCTAACCCAAATTCTCAGATGAGCTCTATAATATGCGTCTCCGAACTGAAAGAAGTAAAAAAAGTAAATCATAAGTACAAGTCATCATGTTTCTGCAGACATTTAGACGCCCGCTTCAAATGAGCTTTTGTGTGATTTGATGAAAATCCTGCTCAGCTTCGTCTAAAGCGAAGGCTTTTAGAGCTGCAGGCAACGGCCGGTTATTGATCTCTGCGGACTCTGAGTGAAACCCTGGGTATTTTTCTAATAGTTTGGATAGTGGATTACAGCAATAAATGCTTTGCTTGAAAACACATCTGCTGTTTGTAGGCTTAAACAAGCTTCTGTGATGTTCCAATTATCACAACTCAAGAAAAAAAAAACTGCAGGAAGCCAGGAAGTTTGGTTAAATTAAACAAATGTGTGTTTTTTCAAAAGCCTGATCGCAGTGTGATCATGCTATTAAATGGATATTGGGTAATAAGCAAACAATATTGTACAGTTTCTGTACTCTTCATTGACAGGGATCAAAGGTGAAAGGGGGCTTTCAAACTTCAAAACAATGAAAATCTAATAAACAAGAATCATTTGATGACACATTAATAGATTATATTTAAGGGACAATTCAACCAAAAGTAAACAAATATATCCACTTTTACTCACACTCAAGTGTTATTAAGGCTTTATGAGATTTTTTATTTGCTGAACACAAAGATATTCAGAAAAAAGCTGAACCTGTAATCATTGATATCCATAGCACACTCTCAGAAATAAAGGTACAAGAGCTGTCACTGCGTGGTACCTTTTTAAAAGCAACACATTGTACCCAAAGGGTCCCCATTAATACCTTAAGAGTACATATTAGTACCTAAAAAGTACAAAAGTGTAGCTCTTAAAATGGTTAGGTACAAATATAAGCATTTGAGGATTATGAACCCTTTAATTACAAATGTGTATCTTTTGAAAAGGTACCACCCCAGTGGAAGCTCGCAAACCTTTATTTCCGAGAGTGTAGGAAAAACGAATGTATGCCAATGGTTTTCACCTTTCTTCAAAATATCTTTGGTTGTGTTCAACAAATGAAAGAAACCCAAACAGATTTGGAAGGAAGAGTAAATAATGACAATTTTTGGCCTTTTAAAGATCACAGTCCAGCACAAAAAAAAATCCTAATTAAAGGGACAGTTCACCCAAAAGTAAAATAAAAATGGATTTTGAATGTTGGAAACCAGCAACAGTTGTATGTATCTATATTAGGAGAAATACTTGTCAATGGCCACTGGCTGCCAACATTTTTCAAAAGCATATTATTTTGTTTCAACAGATTACAAAAAAAAAAAAAACAGAAGAAACTCAGACATGTTGTGAACAAATGGAGGATGATTAAATGAATAAAGAATTTTAATATTTGAGTAAACGATCCTTTTGTTTGTCATTTTAAGTCAATCTGCCTAGCCCTAAATCTTAAATCCTTTTTCTCAATTTGTAATGTTTTTGATTGTTTAAAATAAAATAACATGAGTATTTCTTCATTTAGATATTTTATTAAGAAAGCTATATGGGCCAGAATAAGTAGCAGTAGTGTGTGTGCGTGTGTGTGTGTGTGTGTGTGTGTGTGTGTGTGTGTGTGTGTGTGTGTGTGTGTGTGTGTGTGTGTCAGTACACTTTAAAAATACTAGACACTGTGCTGTTTCAAAATGCATATTAGGTTCATTAGCAGCTTCTGCACCTTTCTTCTTTCCTAAAGGCGTAGGCAGCTGACAACCACCTAAATTCAGCTCAGCTGATTAAATCTGTGCTTACATTAAACATAGGCCTATCTACAGTATAGCTACACTTTGACCATGAAGCAAGAACATTTTAAAACTGTGTTTGTGCAAATGTTTCGCAGTCAAAGAAAGCGTTTAACAAGAAAAGCAAACATTTATTTTGATGTCATAACATTTACCATAAAAACTATGCTATAAGTGCTGTGAATGACAGATGCCCAACCCACCACAGATGACGCACAAAACAGTGTGGATAAAATACAGTAGCATAGAGTTAGCGTTATACACACAAATCATGCGTGGATTTTAATGGTAAAAATCAGGAGAACATGGGTCAAAGTCTTGTTTTATTTTGCGCTATCTTGTATTCTACCAACATGCGATAGTGTAGGCTATCTCACGCCAAATGCGTAAGACTTTACAAGCTACTGCACAATGTAACAGCCTGACATTAGAATAAACCTTACTTGCTTTATAATGTTTACAATGCAAAATCATCACTAGTAAAACTTGGAAAGCTTACTGTACCTGGACACCCACTGTCCACCCATGTCCCACTGCTCAACTCCATTGGCAGCTGGCAGGTCTTCGCTTACAGTTCGCCCTCCGACACGGTCTGCAGAAAATAAGAAAACAAGAAAAACGTAATGCATATGTATGTCTCGTATAACACTGCAGACAATTTATATTTTGTATAGACTAAACGAAAAACAAAACTTAGCACGCACCCCTGGCCTCCAGCACGAGCACACTGAGCCGCGGGTTTCTCTTCTGCAGCCGCCGAGCAGCGCTCAGTCCGGACAGGCCCGCGCCGACGACAACCACATCAAACTGATCCTCACTCATTCCTGCAAGCTGCGAGCAAACCGAGAGAACTGTGGTGCACGGGCAGATAAAACAACTCAAATACCCTACAGAAAAACTGCAGAGTCACAAAGGGGGAAAGTCCTGTTTTATAGTGCACACTTGTTGCGTTTCTTGTGAATGTACTTGGCACTTCGCCCTGATAAAGCAGGCTGACCGCTGATTGTTGTCTGCTCTGGGACCCCGGAAGAATTTCTCAGACTTCCCACTTGAGTTAATCGGAATTTTCTCACGGTTTGGACTGCTTTTTTATATAATAACCACAAAAATTGATACTTGAATGACTTTAAAAAACAGATTTGATTGGACTTGTCTGCAATATTAAAGGACAAATGTAAACAAAATGTTTACACTGTTACACCTATTTTAAAAGTTTAGCAAATATAGGCTTAGTGACCTTGCAACTCAATCCTTGTAGATTGTATAATGGGAATTGCATTTGTTTTCATGAAAACTGCATGCATGGGCTTCTAGTAGAAATGAAAATGAAATATGTGTCCAGACAAAACATTCAAATGTTCTGGTTTTATTGGTTAACATTTGGTATATGTAATGAAAACTATTTAAACTTTTATTTACTAGCAGGGATGTCACACCTATTCACTTTGGTTCATTTCTCAAATCATTCATACTATTTTTACATCAAAAATTTGTTCTTGAAGTAAGCAAACAGCAAAACTTATTTGAAATCAGTTCATTTCTCAAACTAGGCTAGTACATATGCTCATAGGATGTACGAGTACTGTACCAGTTCTTTCTACAAATTATCTGCATGATTAAGGACATTTAGTCCCATCATTTGACTATTTGCTCATATACAACACAATGCCATAAGAACATTATTCATGGTTTCTGCCTCTTTACATTTTGCCTCTTTACACTTTATAATTAAATAATTTTTTAAAAATCTTTAACGCATTCCCTTGGTTTAAACATAAACACAAATTTTGTTTTTAAAAGCTGTTTTCTTTATATTAAAAAGTGAATGTACAATAAATGTAAATGTTATTTAAGCCAAAGGTTTCAAAGAATTGCATTTTTACAGTTTACCTTCCCAGCAGGCACCTTGATGTCAAAACAATAAATTTGATTTTGATGTCAGTTGACTAAATTGATGTTGTAACAACATCATATTGACACCTAACATTGGCATCAAAAACATATGAACAATTGATTGAGAGGGGTCTGGATGCAGACCTGGTGCAGATGCAATCTGAGTTGCATGCAATGCTTTTCAATGGACTTACCCTACCCACCCCTAACCCTGATGTCACTAAAGCTCTATTGAGTGCATTGTGTCTGACATCTCAGCTTGCACCATCAAGGCTGCATACTATTAAATTGATTAAAGGATCGTCCTGTAATCAATTTTTGATACCAACACTAGCTGTCAATTTATTGTCCTATGACAACAAGGTAATTTACATGCATTGTAGGGATACAAAATCAAAATACTTGTCTTTACTTTGGTGATCATCAAATGGAGGTCAAGGTTTTGACGTCAGATCGATTTGCATTTTTACATGTTTTTGACGACAATGTGAATATGATGTCATTTTGACAATAAGATGACTGCTGGGATTTCTTTCCCAAGGGATTTTTTTTCCTGAACTGCATAATTATAATTCCCATATGGTAACCATCACCACAACCTTATCGCATGTGAGTGGTTACAAGTCTCTTTCATGATCTTATATTCTCTGTTTTATTCATGCTAACAGTTCTCATCATAATCATCAAATAAAGCATGGACAATTCCTACACAGTAGATAAGGTTGCAGCATCCTATTCAAGATTACAATGACAGCCACACTCTTTATTGTAAAGAGGCCACCTTTAGACGTGCAGTATGTTAACCTTGAATACTTTGCGAATTTAAGAGAGATCCTTTGTTTGCTTTGAATACACACAAATGCATTGAACAGTTGAAATAGTGAAGCGCTTCAATGATGTATTATTCAGTCCTTTGTTTTGTTTTTTTCTGAGTGGTGTAACCAGTTGTCACCTGAGACTAGTCTCCATGGACCACATCACCATGGTACCACCTTCACTTGATACCAGAAGTGACTTGTTGTCTCACAGTGAAGCCATTCAGATGGTGAAGACTAAACCTAAGAGATGAACGGGCCCTCCATCTGTAAGTTTCTATTTATATTGTTATATTGTATTTTATCTCTGTTTTTATGGCCTATTTTCTAGCACAGATAAACATTCACATAGAGGAACCAGTTGTTCCGGTCGATCAGCATAAAAAGCTGCAAAAATGTTTCTTGGTGTGTTGTATAAACATGGGGCTGGATAGATTTTGTTGAACAATGAGGTTGCAGGCTTTTAAAATAGCGTAGGAGGAAGAATTGAGTGTGTTACTGAAAGAAAAACAACTCAAATGTGTTTATCTCTCACAGTGAGGCAGTAGACATTTTGCTTTGTGATTGAGAAGGAAATTGGGTATTTTTTTTTACTTTTTAGTGGGGTATTTAGTTGTTATATTTTTATGGGGACAAATTGTGGTTTTAGTCAGGCATAACTGTGACTGAAGATGTCAAAATCAAAAGGATTAATGGTGAGATTCAGTTAAAATCAAAGTCAAAATCTAATAGTATTATATAATAATGTTAAAAAGATAATATTAACACTTATTGTTTTATTTCATATTTCATAAATATTTTGACTTTTTATGTGAAAATTAATTATATATAATTTTAGACTTATTTTATAAGAATTTTTTTAAACATGAAATATTAATATTTACTAATATTATTTTGGGGTAATTTCTATCTAATATCATTTTAATCAAAACCAAGGCTTTTCTAATAATCTTTACTTTTACTGCTTAATTTTCACTTTTTACATTTTAATTAGAACTTATTATTTAATCACTTTCTTTACTTGCTTTACTCTTTTTTTCTCTTAGTTATGAATCAATGAATGAATAATTGAGAACAATGCATTTTGAAAATTAATATTTTAACCAATTTCTTAGTAAATATAGGCAATGTATGGTGCATTTAAACTAAATATATTTATTAACATATATATTTATTAAAATAATATTTTAGTCACCAAACATATTTAAAAAAATAAGGATTTTACAATTAAATTTTTGCTAAATATTGCAAAAAATAAAAAATAAATAAAAAATTGCAACCTACAAAATTTGTCCTCTTTTTTTTTTAATTTGTATTTAAGATTTTTCTATATGTTATAAAATATAGAGTAATAATATGTTTGGGTGCACTAGTTTTTTTACCATCATCATGAGTTATTTTGTTATATTAGCTCCAGATTTGGCTGTGAGTGGTGTACTTGTATATGCTGAGCACTGTAAAAATAAAGGGATAAAATGTTGACCTTAAAATGGTGTTTTAAAAAAATTAAAAACTGCTTTTATTCTAGCCTAAATAAAACAAATAAGACTTTCTCCAAAGTAAAAATATTATCAGTGCAAAATTTCTTGCTCTGTTAAACATCATTTGAGAAATATTTAAAAAAGAAAAAAAAATTAAAGGGGGGCTTATAATTCTGACTTCAACTTATACAGTTAGTATACCTTTAAATTTATTTTCTTTTAACTCATTTAAACCATTTAAACTAATCATTTAATACATTTATTTTAACATTCTACTTAATTTACTAAACAAAATTAAAAATAACCTAAAAATGTAATGTATATCCATTCATGTATATTTGAATATATCCATTCCAATTTCTTTTTTCGTTTTTAAATATTTTCCAAATGATGTTTAACAGATCAAAGAAATTTTCAAAGCATGTCTGATTTCTTCTGGAGAAAGGCTTATTTGTTTTATTTTGGCTAGAATAAAAGCAGTTTTTAATTTCTTAAACACCATTTTAGGGACAAAATTATTAGCCCCTTTAAGCTAAAAGTTTTCTTGATAACAGAACAAATCACTTTTATACAATGACTTGCCTAATTACCCTAACCTGCCTAGTTAACCTAATTAACCTAGTTAAGTCTTTAAATGTCACTTTAAGCTGTATAGAAGTGTCTTGAAAAATATCTAGTAAAATATTATTTACTGTCGTTATGGCAAAGATAAAATAAATAATTTATTAGAAACGAGTTATTAAAACTATTATGTTTAGAAAGGTGTTGAAAAAAATCTCTCCATTAAACAGAAATTGGGGAAAAATAAACAGGGGGGCTAATAATTTAGGAGGGCTAATAATTCTGACTTCAACTGTATATCACTATTGAAGCATTAAATAAAAACATTTTCAACTATTTATTTATTAAGTATTACTTTAATCGTGAATCAAAAAAGAAGCATTCAAAGGAATCAAAAATAACATGTCTGTCCTTTTTTCAGTCTCTTTTCATTTCCAGGCTTAAGCGTGTTTCTTCAAGACTTCAATCTGCTGAATGGGAGAAAGTGGCACAAAAAGCCCTGTCCAAACATGAATGTACAAAATCGCTGCTGCAACAAAAGGTACTGAAAGTTCAAAATATGGTCCTCAGCAAGACACGCTCATTATCTTCCTCACAGTCACTTTCAGTCGCACTCCTTTTCTCTCTTTACTTTCATCTTTCACAGATGTCGAAAATGGCCTTGCGTTACACGAACAAGTTTGTCCCCGTCGTCCTCATTTATGATATTGACTGTGTTCATCCTGTTTCTCAAAGCAAGTAAGTTTCTTAGTAAAAAATAAACCTTGATGTACTTTGAAACTTTTTTAGATAAGCCAGGTTTACGCTGCACATTCTGCTAAAGTTTCCTCAATTATTCCTGAAACTTTTTCCTTCATCCAAGTCATGGATGTACGCTCTGTATATGATGGGATTTGTTGAATCTAAATCCAGTTATTAGTCATTTGGAGAGTTTCAATTTAAGGGCTTGTGAATCATTCATGAGTCCATGAAAGCAAGGAAAATGAGGGATTTTGGAATTACAGGCTAATTGAAATACTCATCTGGACAACATGCTGTTGAAATAAAAGCTGAATGACCTAGAAAAAACAGTCTTTCCGATGATAAGAGTTTATGTCATCTCAGCCTGGCTTTAAGATTCAATTTCACAGTTGAAGACAAGTTTTGTTTCGTCTTAATTAATTTAATGACTTAATGAAGATGTCTGTATTCTGAAAAATGAAAGAGTTAGCATTTTCAAAATAAACAGCAAAAATCAGTCTGAGGGCACCCGGAAAATGTGGAAAAAGTATTAAAAAGCTTTTATTCACATGGCAAATCTTTAAAAAAAACCTACGTGTTTTGGCAGAGAGCTGCCTTCATCAGGGTAACAGTGATCAGTTGCCTGGAGTTTTTTTTTTTGAAGGCTACAATCTCTTGATTCATTAGAATATCTAAACAATACTAAAATAATATATTAAATAAGGTCAACTCAACAATCACCATTAATTCCGCATTAATAAAGGGGAGAAAAAAGGAAACAAACTATATGGAAGAAAAAATATGTATGTATATATATATATATATATATATATATATATATATATATATATATATATATATATATATATATATACATACATACATACAGTTGAAGTCAGAATTATTAGCCTCCCTGAATTATTAGCCCCGTTTTCTGTTTAACAGAGAGATATTTTGCAACACATTTCTAAACATGATAGTTTTAATAACTCATTTCTAATACATGATTTATTTTATCTTTGCCATGATGACAGTAAATAATATTTTATTAGATATTGTTGACACTTCTATACAGCTTAAAGTGACATTTAAATGCTTAACTAGGTTAATTATGTTAACTAGGCAGGTCGGGTAATTAGGCAAGTCATTGTATAATGATGAAGAAAAAAGAAAATCAAACGTAAAGAGTCTAAAACCCTTATGTATTAAGAACTACTTTCTTCCGCCATTCATACACATCTGCAGCTGACGTCAGAACAGAAAAAGCCGTTACTAATTCACCAATGTCACTTTAGAGCTAGTATTTGAAGGATTCTCTGTAGCGTAATGTGAAGCGGTGCTTTTGGTGTGTGACCCCCTTAAGGTGAAGACAAAACAGCAAATTTTGCTTACATTTTAAATTTATAAGGCTAAACTTGACATAAAATGCCATCCGTCTACAGGAGTTCTCACCAGACTGCTGTTGTGTTTGCGATAAGGAGGGACAAGGCTGAATCCAGCTTCTTATTGACTATCCAATCCACCTTAAAACCACGAGGCTTCTGTTTTTCACCTTTTTAATTCGCGCTCAAGAGAACACACTGAGCAAGGGCTTATTATGCGGTTCTGGCGCCATCTTGTGGATAGACAAAAGCAGGTCACACACCAGAAGCGCCGCTCGACGGCGCCCCACAGCGCCACGCAGCGCCATGCATTTTGGAATTCTAAACATAGGTTTCTATCACGATACACACACCGGCGCAGTTCATTTTTCAGCCGGGCCACAGAGCGCCATCTGATTAGTTTCATGTTAAATATCATTCGAATGTGAGCGTCTGGTGTGTGATACTTTAAACTGTCATGTGCGCGTCGTGTCGCGGCACCGAGTGGCGCTTCTGGTGTGTGACCTGCTAAAGTCAACCGCCGCCGACGAGCTCTCAGAAATTGTAAATATTTAAAAATAGGCACTATTCTTACAACTAAAGTGCATAGTTGCATTCTGAACAACTACATTCTCGACTAAAAAAGCCTCAAAAGTACATTTTGCTGTCTAACAACAGTAATATTTGTCAAACTGTATGTGGCCAGAGTAATAGACTGATGTGAAGAGGCCTTTTTGTGATGTTACTGGCAAAATATTGCATGGCTATCAGCCAATCAGATTCAATATATATATATATATATATATATATATATATATATATATATATATATATATATATATATATATATATATATATATATATAATTATTATTATTAATAACCCCCTTTAGAATTTTTTTTCTTTTCTAAATATTTCCCAAATGAACAGAGCAAGGAAATTTTCACAGAAAGTCCGACTGTTTTTATTCTTTTTTTCTGGCGAAAGTCTTATTTGTTTTATTTCGGCTAAAATAAAAGCAGTTAATTTTTTTTTTTTAATTTTACTTTACCCCTTTAAGCTAATTTTTTTCAGATAGTCTACAGAACAATACAATAACTTGCCTAATTACCCTAACCTGCCTAGTTAACCTAATTAACCTAGTTAAGCATTTAAATGTCACTTTAAGCTGTATAGAGGTGTCTTATAAAATATCTAGTAAAATATTATGTACTGTCATCATGGCAAAGATAAAAGGAAACAGTTAAAATAAATTAGTTATTAGGGTTACAGGGAGGTTAGTAATTCTGATTTCAACTGTATATATAATGAAACCACAAAAATACATAGACAAATTTTAGTGTTCAAATAATAAATACACATAAACATGCATGTACATTACATACAGTATACACTCTACACTTGATTTGGTCAAATATAGCCTGTGGTTAAAGTACAACATAAAGTATTTATAATTTGAGTTTTGGAATAACAGTGTTACTAAGAATCGTTTACATCAGGACTTCAAGTATTATTATTATGTGAGGTTATTTTATAGCCATTTTGTAAATATATTAAAATATTTGAGATGTGGTTGTGTGTATTAAATGGCCATTGCTTTTATTCAATTATTATTTAATATCTCATAACAAAGTCATAATTATAAAGTAATATTTCATAAATGTAAACTTTCTGTTATAATATCTAATAATTTTCACTTTTTAGCTAATTATTTCAGTCTTTGTCTTCACATTTTTCTTTGTCATACTTGTTTCCTCTTAATATCAGTACTCCTTAATTTATAAATTTAGTTTTTTTTTTTTTTTATGGCATAATTGTATCTTACCAAAAAGCATGAAAACAAAACTGTGGCAGAAATGTATTTCATAGTGTAATATATTACTAAACAGTTTTATATAACCACAGCCTTATTATACTCATTTATTCACACACACACAAAAGAAATTTTACAATTGCAAATTCTACAAATGCAAATATACAGAAACAGATATCTATTAACCTCTGTGTTTTCTTTTCTGACTGAAGAGCTCTTTAGAACTGTTAATATCTGAATTTTTTGGCAGACGTGGCAGTGGCGATGAAAGTGACCTCCAGTGGCCCGCAGACGATGCAAATGGCTCAAGGAGAATCTGTTACACTAGACTGCACCTACACGTCTGGTCCAGCAGACACAGGAGAGCTTGACATTGAGTGGTCAGTCATCAGCCCAGACACCACCAAAAAAGACCAGATGGTGCGTAAAGCAGCCTGTCAGTTTTTGATGTGATAACGTATGAAAAATGTATGCTACTGGATCCAAGGCTCCACTCATTTAAATTGAGGAAGATCTATCTCAATAGCCGTTTATGATCACTGCTTAATCACACCGCACATTAAAGCAGATATTTACAAAACCATAGTGTAAACCAATGTTTCTGGACTTGCTGCATCTTAGTAGTTGCAAGATGAGCTGCATGCAATGCTTCTGAATGCCCCACTAAACCCCAACTCTCACACTGATGTCACCAGCTCCACTGAGTGCATTGTGTCTGAAATTGCAAGTCTGAGATATGCAGTCTCAGCTTGCAAATCCAAGTCTGCATCCAGATACTATTGTGTTAGTCACCATATGTTTGAGCAGTTTAAGATTGTTCAATGTCTGACCATTCAAGATTGAGCATAAACATCATGATTCATGATTTTCAATAGTAAAACAGCACACTGTAAGGATATATTAATACCGTTAGGGGTTAACTTTTAGCATCTGATAGAGCATTTGAACACAGAAACTGATGTCAGACTTAAAGTAGTGTATTCAAATCTATAAAATGAATGGCAGAAGGCTGGTGTATTTTTGCAATTGCTGTTTTTTTGGCTGTTTATTCTTTCGTAAAAGATAATATGCGCTGTAAAAATCCTAGTTGCCTTATTTTTTAAACTGAATCAAATTAACCTTATAAGTCCATTGGACTTATATTAAGTTAAACTGATTTAAAACACTTTGTGTTACTTATAAAATTAAGTTAAAAGATGATTAACCTTGATAGTGTTACAGTGACCTAAACACATATGCTATCAGGACTAACTGATCATATTTTTTACAGTCTAGTACTTCTTCATTACTATTATCATTAGATATGTAAGAGATAATTTGCAGAGTGTTAAAGGATTTTAAATGCGCGTTGCGGAGTCACACCAGACACATTTTTTTTTTAACCATTTTTATTAATTTTGCTGTAATGAGGTAAGATCATTAGTCTGTTTGTGGTTTTCTGTCTCATTTTTGTTTCTGATTTGTTGGAAAGCACTTTGGCCAACAAAAGTTTAAAAAATTGTGCTATATAAATAAAATTGTCATTGTCATTAACACTTAGCAAACTGTTGAGTATCCCTCTTATTCCGTAGTCATCTAATTTTTATCAGTTCTGACATGTTAGAGCTCCCTGCTTTGAATCAACCTCATGCAGTATCAGAGAGACCGCTAGCACAAGAGAGATCATGTTTACTCATGTAAATGACACGGGCATATCTAATAGCTCATAGTAACATGTGTTAGCTACCTCTCAGCAAATATTTTTGAGCATATGTGGTTGATCCTCATTGGCTCCAGTGTATAAGCACTCTTTTTTATGCATTCAACACCAAAAGAAATACTCCACGATAGTGTTCTCACGACTTCCAAAATATTGTGTGAGAATGATAATGGCAGTATCAGCAATATTAGATTTACTGACCTGCCTGTAAATTCTGCATTGAAAAGATTTCACATAATCATTAACTATGTTTGTAGTTTAAAGAAAAGATTATATTAAAGTATAGCTTCATAAATGTACTCTACACACATTTTCTATTTTTTTTTAAGATTCTAAATATTAAAAGTTAAGATTCGGCTGACCGTTGAAACACGTCATCACCGTCTTGTGAAAAGGGTCTGTTTGGATTAGCTAATTGTACTGTAACATGTGTTAGTCACCTCTTCACAAGGTTTTTTGACCATATTTTGTGGGTTTGATTAAATTAAATTGATTAACATCTTTTTTTTTTTTTTTTTTTTAAGTGAACACATCAGAATCTTCGAGATTACAGAGAAATTAAGTCTCGGGCAACTTTACTGTAGTTAATACTAATACTTGAGTGTGATCAAAACTATACTGGAACTACCTGTGCGATTAACTATTTTATTGCACACCTTTCTAGCCAATCAGAATCAAGAATCAGACTGTGGAATAATGGAACTTACTCATTAGACACTAGTAGTTATTTTAATTGGGACTAGTACTGATTATTAGATAATTGTAAGCATTTATTGGATACTAGTCAAAATAGCATGTCAAGTAAAACTTAAATTACAGTGACAGTGTTTTGTGTTTAAATGTTGGGTTTCAGCTAACCGATCTTGTAATATGTTGTCCATTAGATCATATCATACACAGGAGGAAGGCGATATACTTATGGCGACCCTGCTTTGATGAAAGGTCTGGACTTCACTGCTCCAGATCCTGGTCAAGGAGATGCGTCTCTGTCTATAGCCTCTCTGACTAACAGTCATGCTGGAACATATCAGTGCAAGGTCAAAAAGGCACCAGGGGTCGACAGCCGCAAAATATCACTAGTTGTGATGGGTAATGTCACTTTTTTCAAGACTTTACTGGATATTTATGTATTTTCAAAAGGGGAATTGTTTTTCCTATGCCAGTTAAATATAAAAAAGATAGCGTTAAGTAAACTAATGTGGATCAGAACTATCAAAACATTGTTGTGTTTGTTTAAAATGACAGTCACCTTCCAACTGGTGATTGGGCCAAAGTCAATGTCAAACTCTTTTTGTACTATTTATTCACATTTTATAGTACATCATAAAACATTAAACAAACAACATAAAAGAGAATAACAGAATAGCAAAATAAAAGGAAAACAACCCAGACTTATTGCGGATTTGTGCCCAGGGCTAAACTTTTGGTAACCATTACATGTTCTGGGCTACATCCACTTAATCCATTAGAAGCTGCTGTGAACATTTTTGACAGTCTCAAATACAATAATGGGCCACGTTTGCTTATAATTTGGGCCGTTTACACGTCCTTCTCGTGTGCTGTTGCTTATCAATAGTTATTAAGTTGGCTTTAGGTGTTGGTATTAGGGATGTAGAATAATATAATGCAGAATATGAACTTTATAAGTACTAAACAGAGAATATCTTAATTTAGGCAGGTAATAAGCCACCAGTTAACAGTGAGAATCGGTTACTAAAGTGTTACCCTAATACTAAGAGTATTTATTTTATGGCAAACAGATTAGTTACTTGACACTATATACTGAAGTAAGTAGTAGTATCTAATGATAAGTATTATCTATTAAGGAACTAACAGCTAACAAGTAATAACTTATATCTAAAAAGGACTAATATCTAATGAATAAATGGCAGTATGCTATAAATAAGAGCTAGTATCTTTTTTGTCAAATAAGTTTTATTAAAGATAATATGAATTATATGATAATATGATATTTAATATAAAATATGAAAATCATAATAGTAAATAAAAAACTCCCACATAACAAGCAAACTTGTTTCAAAGACCTGTTTTAACAACAGATTATGATGACAAAGCATAAAACATTACAGAAACAATGCATTATTATAAGAGTTTTTAACAGATAAAAGGTTTCCAAATTTTGTCAAATTGTTCAAGATTGTAATTTATAGAATAAATGTTGAAGTGTAAAGAAGTAAGATGAAAACTAGTATAAACTAGTATAGATTTAATCATAAATGGCAGGCTGTTCCAAAATGTAGGGTCTTGCAGTATATACAGCAAAGACACCGTGTCCACTTTGTACAGAAGAACAGAGAAAAGTATTCGTGTCCTTGATCTGAAAGCTCTAAAGGGATTATGTAAAACTAAAACATCAGAGAGATGAGATATGCAAGATTATTCAAACACTTGTAAGCAAATAAAAGGATTTTAACATCAACTCATAAAAGTGGAGTAAAGCCAGTGGGGTGAATTTTTCCTCCTACTTAACTTTAGCAGATGTGTTGGTTAGCTAAAGCAAGACAACAACAAACAAACCAATGTGTTAAAATCCTATCAAAACACAGCTCTGTTGATTAAAGTATGGCATGAATGAAGATTTCTGATAATCGTTCCAATCCTGTAGCCATGTATTTCCAAAAATGAAATGGCTTTGTGAGCAAAAAATAGTGCGAACTTGATTTTGTCAATTGGGAATTGATTGGATGGTTGTTTATTTTTACGGTTTCTATTTAAGAAATGTCTGTTTACTCTGTGGTCCTTTTTGCAACGTCTCTTGACAGCTATTTTGAACATCTAAGACCATTCCAATCTACTTCGGCAGCCTATTATAATTGTTCCAAAATGTTGCTTGTGCTCAAACAGCTTTGAAAAGCTTAAATTTCAGTTACGCTTTTCAGGACACTGGCTGTCTCTGTGCTAATTAAAGCTGGGACGAAGAAATTATGTTACCAATTGGTTAAAATCAAAGGATATGAATGTGCTTTACAATGCATCATAAAACAAACAAAACAACAAAACATTAAAAATAAAACATTTTGAAATGCTGGAGTTAACCTAGGGTAATGGTATTTAAATCAGAATACAAAAAGTGGCAGAAATGTCCTATTTAAAGGTTTGAGAAAAAAGGAAAGGCTTAACTTTGATCAGCAGATGGAGATAGAAAACACAAGATCTACCAGTTTACTTGCCAGGATTCAAATCTGTAGCAATGCACACAGATTCTTGAGTTAGGTTAAGGTTATTTTTTTTTAAGTTTCAAGGTGATGTAATTAAGGATGAGGAGTCAGGCATCTTGCTTTTGTTATAATTTAAATGTAAAAATCAAAATAGCAGACTTCCACAATTTAATAATCCTCTAAACAAGCCAACAAATGCACGTCTCATTAACAGAGCATGCAATGTCATCTGGATAACCACCAGAGGACACATTACATTTGATAAATATTCAAATATATATTTAAAAATGGAAACCAACCCCGCAACCCCGGTGAGCAGCAGAGAAAACAGATGAGTCAAAACGGTTTATCAGATATACTCTTTTTGTCTGTTGGCTGTTCAGTTAAATTACAATTTTTGGGAAGAGTTTTGGGAGGCTAAAATAGTTTCATCTCAAAATTATCATCTCCATGTAAACAAACAAACAAACAAATATTTAGTGAAAATGGTAACATTATGCAAATGCATATTATATGTTAATCTATTTGACAACTTGGCAACCAAGACAACAAAGGTGGACTATAGGACTGCCCAAGATTATAGTTGTGCTGCTTAAGATACAGTATGAGATGTAAGTAGTCACTCAGTAAATTGTTAATTTTGTTGTGTAAATATACACTAAAAGAGATCCATTCATTCATACATTTTTCTTTTTGTCCTTTTATTAATCTTGGGTTGCCACAGCGGAATGAACGGCCAATTTATCCAGCATATGTTTTACGCATCGTATATCCTTATCCCTGGGAAACATTCATACACACTCACATACTACGGACAATTTAGCCTACCCAATTCATCTGTACCGTATTTCTTTGGACTTGTGGGGGAAACCAAAGCGCCCGGAGGAAACCCACACGAACGCGGGGAGAACATGCAAACCCACACAGAAACGCCTCAAGCCGAGGCTCGAACCAGCAACCTTTTTGCTGTGAGGCGACTGCGCCACCACGTTGCCTAAAAAAGATCCTTTCAACCCAATAGCAAAGTCAAGTCATGTCAAATGCAGAGCTGTGATCCAGCAGTATTAATAAATTAGTCTCACATAAGATCTTCAGACTGGAATGCACAGCAGCTTTTATTGGTCAAGCCACTTTATTGGCCACTCACCATTCACTCACATGTAAACATGTATACTATGAATTAAAAGTAAGTCGTTTTTTGGGAAGGAAAGGTAAGCTATATACTTTGAAGTGTGTAACAGAGGATTATGCAAGCTTTGGGACAGATAACAGATTTTTATGTTGCTTAGTTATGTTACATATCGATCATCTCAACACATCTTCCACATTTCTTTCATATTTAATTACTCTCCTTACTGGAGAAGCAGCAGCAGGATAATCTGCCATTTGCAATTCTTTCATGCAGAGAATCTCCTCAGGTCTTTGGGTAATTATGTATTCAGACGTTAATGTCCAAATATCTTGATCCTTAGTTCACATTGCTGTTGCACATGAAACGTAACATGGAAAACATGGTTTAAATATTTTCCTGTTGGCTACATATTGATTAAGTAATTCACAGCTTTACTGAAGTCTCTGTACCTGACGGTTAGTCTTGCGTGTCTGCCATGTTTGTAGTTTGTTTACACTTTTTTACCTGAGTTTGTAGTTCTAATAAAATTCACGTCCAACATGCAATGTATAGGGTATATGCCGAGCTAGTGCTGTTCCCATGCTGATACACTTCCGGTGACCTGTTATTGTGAACTTTTTTCCATTTTATACGGTTCCTTATACAGCATCGATGTTGTAATGTCATTAAAATACATTCAGTTAAATAAACTTTAGCATTTATTTAGTTGCTCAAGCGTAAAACGAGACAAAAAGCTGTTTACTCAGAATCGGCAGGATCGGCAGGCTAACGCAGAAGCTCCATTGAATATACAGGGGTAAAATAAATGCTCATATTATAAAGATATGGCGGCGGAAATGTAATTTAATGCACTGTTTCTTGTACAATCTGAGACCCACTTTAAATCGGGTATCACTCAGCTAGTGGAGATCGCTGATTTTTAAAGAAAACAGACCTTAAACGCACCGGATTTTGCATTGGCATTCAATTCGCCGGAAGCGCTTAACCCAGGTTACTGGCAAATTAAAAGTCCTATTAGCAAGCTTCGGCATATACCACATTGTGGAAAATATTAGCGGTATGCACGCTTCTTTGGATTTTCAACATACTATGGTTTGGGACATAATAATTCTATTTTTGAATACTATTTAGGATGGATAGTAGCTATGCAAATTTGCATGGAGCATTTGTTTTGTTCTTGTTTTGATTACATGTTTTTTTTTATGTAACTTCAAGGTCTCCAGTATAACTGACTGGTGTGTTAAACTCTTGGAAGTATTTTAAAGAATCTAGACTGTATCGTTCCTTTTTAGCAATTTGCTAATTTATTTATGACTAAGTAAAATGTCAAATATGTAATCAAGATGGCTTCTTCCATAGTGTGGTTTGATTTAATGGAGACTTAAAAAATCATGCTGTAAGAAGTAATGGTAAAATTACCATATACATTCAAAATGACGACATGTTTTATTCTAAGCTCTGTCTAAGCAATGTCAATAATTAAATTAATGGAACAGTCAAGTCGTACAGCAGCTACATGGTAAAAAATAGCTCACAGAAATATCCAAATTTGCGAGGTCTATCAGTTTAACGAGGATATACATAGCGTTTTTACAAGTTGTAATCTTTTAAATAACGTTAGGCTAATATGCACTGACCTCACCTTGCATTCACAGCAGGTCTCAGCCACTGAGGTGTTTTATTAAACTCCCAACAAACTAATAAATTGTGTTTAGGGCTTCTTTAGGTTTGTTTTGAACGGAAGAGTACTTGAGGAAAGCAGTCGTGCGGCATTTCTGTCAGCAGTGCTTTTGATTCCCTAGAATTGCACAAAGCATTTATTCAAACAGTTTAAAACCGTTGTATGGGTGAATTATGAGAGTTATTTGCGTCTCTCTCTGTGGCAGTGAGACCGTCTGTGCCGAATTGCTGGATTGATGGCGGTGGAGGAGTGGGTGAAGCGGCGTCTCTCCGCTGCAGATCAGACGAGGGCTCCGCGCCGCTGCTGTACTCATGGAGGAGAGAGAGCGGAGGAGCGATTCCTGCAGACGCCACTCAGAGTAAGGGTGACCCCTGCTGGCTGCTGGCGATGTACTGTTATTATTACACGCTACTTTGACTGCAGTTTTGAGACCCTGGCCTGAAGTGATATACAGGGCATCAGATTAATAGTTTAGTTATGTTATTTTTATTTTGATATCTAAATGACGCTGTTTGCAATCAATTAAAGTCTTCTATATGCGTTATATATCAGTTTATTAGGTGTATGGTTATTAGGGGAAAATATATTTCAAATAATATTTCAAGATGGCACAATAGGCAGAGTTTTTAAGGGAATGAATGAATGAATGAATGCCCTTCCAGCTGCAACCCATAACTGGAAAATAATAAATAAATAAATAAATAAGAATAAGACTTAACAGTGATTTTATTTAAAATGTTGAAGTCAAAATTATTAGCCCCCCTTTTATTTATTTTTTTTCTCTTTTTTAAATATTTCCCAAACGATATAGTTTGATAATATTTCCCAAATAACAGTATGTTTGATAATATTTTTTTTTTCTTCTGGAGAAAGTCTAGGATTTAAAAAAAAAAATTGACTATAATAAAAGCCGTTTTTAATTTTGTAAACACCATTTTAAGAACAAAATTATTTGCTCCTTTAGAAAAAATTTTTTTTCAATAGTCTACAGAACGAACCATTATTATACAATAACTTGCCTAATTACCCTTACCTGCCTAGTTAACCTAGTTAATCTAGTTAAGCCTTTAAATGTCACTTTAGGCTGTATAGAAGTGTCTTGAAGAATATCTAGTCACAAATTATTTAATGTCATCATGGCGAAGATAAAATAAAACGGTTACTAAAGATAAGTTGTTAAAAATATTATGTTTATAAATGAGTTGAAAAAAATCTTCTCTCTGTTAAACAAAAAAAAGGGAAAAATAAACAGGGAGGCAAATAATTCAGGGGGATAATAATTCTGACTTCAACTATATATATATATATATATATATATATATATATATATATATATATATATATATATATATATATATATATATATACAACAGTTCTGTCTGGTTCTTGAATCTGATTGGCTGATAGCCGTGATATATTTAAGTAATATCAGCACGCGTAAAGCCTCTTTATACCCTTTGTGTATTACTCCGCCCACTTACAACCAGCAAAAAGCAGACACTACAGATCTAAAGTTTAAAAGATGCTTGCTCAGCTGTTTAACTGTCAGCTTATGATTTGAATCCAAGGCGGAAGAAAGTAGTTCCTCATACAAAAGGGTTTTTGAGACTCTCCATGTTTGATTTTGTTTTTATATACACAATTATGCCGTCAAACTGTTGTATAAACGCAATATCACACTCGTAGCAGTGCGATATGGCTGTATATTGGCACTGGTGGGAGCACTAAGGCACTTATTTAAACATTTCCCAAATGATATTTAACAAAGCAAGGTAATATACAGTATATACAGTTAAAGTCAAAATTATTAGGCTCCCTGAATTATTAGCCCCCATTTTATTTTTTTCCCAATTTCTGTTTAACAGTGAGCAGATTTTCAACACATTTCTAAACATAATAGTTTTAATAACTCATTTCTAATATCTGATTTCTTTTATCTTTGCCATGATGACAGTAAATAATATTGTATTAGATGTTTTTCAAGACACTTCTATGCAGCTTAAGTGATATTTAAAGGTTTAACTGGGTTAATTAAGTTAAGGCAGGTTAGGGTAATTAGCTATAAGTTATTCTATAACGATGGTTTGTTCTGTAGACTATCGAAAAAAATATAGCTTAAAAGGGCTAATAATTTTTTTTTTTTTACCTTAAAATAATTCTTAAAAAAAATAAAATTTATTTTATTTCAGCTGAAATGTAACAAATAAGAATTACCCCATAAGAAAAAAAAATATTATCAGACATACTTAAACATCATTGGGAAAGAGAGATTCCATGTGGAAATTAAAAGTCATGTATACTTTTTGTATGGAATTTAAAGTCAAATGTTGATATACAGGTATATTATAAATATTGTCCATGCACAAATCAGTGTTTGTATAGCAGTTTTAATATTTTTTATTTCATTCATTCATTCATTTTCTTGTCGACTTAGTCCCTTTATTAATCTGGGGTTGCCACAGCGGAATGAACCACCAACTTATCCAGCACATTTTTACGCAGAGGATGCCCTTCCAGCCGCAACCCATCTCTGGGAAACACACACACATTAATACACTACGGACAATTTAGCCTACCCAATTTACCTGTACTGCATGTCTTTGGACTGCGGGGGAAACCGGAGCACTCGGAGGAAACCAACGCGAACGCAGGGAGAACATGCAAACTCCACACAGAAACACCAACTGAGCTGAGGATCGAACCAGCAACCTTCCTACTGTGAGGCGACAGCACTACCTACTGCACCACTACGTTGCCTATATTTCTTTTTTTTTGCTGTTATTTTTTATATTCAATCTTAATTGTTCATTTGAGTAATTTTGTTCACATAAAATATTATATTATATTATATTATATTATATTATATTATATTATATTATATTATATTATATTATGTTATGTTATGTTATGTTATATTATATTATATTATATTATATTATATTATGTTAAAATATTTGGCAACTAGATAATATAAAAAAAAGCTAATATATAAAACTGTAGCGATGCAGTGTGTATGCTGTCACCTCACAGCAAGAAGGTCGCTGGTTCAAGCCTTGGCTGGGTCAGTTGGCATTTTTGTGTGGAGTTTGCATGTTCTTCCTGCGTTTGCGTGGGTTTTCTCCGGGTGCTCTGGTTTTCTCCAAAGGCATGCAGAACAGGTGAATTGGGTAGGCTAAATTTTCCATAGTGCATGTATGTGTGCAGATGAGTGTGTATGGGTATCCCAGAGATGGGTTGTGGCTGGAAGGGCATCCGCTGCGTAAAACATGTAAGTTGGCGGTTCATTCTACTGAGGTGACCCCAGATTAATAAAGGGACTAAGCCGAAAAGCAAATGAATGAATGAATAAAACTGTTATTTAGTAACATAATTTTGTTATTATGTTTATTCATAATGATTTACACAATACCATTCACACATATTGATTTTCATTCTTCTGATTGTGTCTGAAAATAATTATAAATGTGGAAACAAAACAATATTTTGAATAAAATATGAAACAGTTATTAACATATTTTTTAGGGAGGGAAATATGTTAGTATACAGTTTCATTCATTCATTTTCTTTTCGGCTTAGTTCTTGTATTAATCTTAATTTATGCAGCGGATGCCCTTCCATCTGCAAACCATCTCTGCGAAACATCCATACACACATTCACACTCATACACTACGGACAATTTAGCCCACCCAATTCTACAGTTTAAAAGTATTATTATTTATATTATCATAAATTGTGTTTTTCTTTTCTTTTTTGTATTTAGATTCCCTCACGGGAGAACTTCTGATCAGTAATCTCTCCACAAGTCACACCGGTGTGTATTCCTGCGAGGTTTCCAATGCTGTAGGGAAAGAAAGCTGCCGACTAACCCTTCAAGCTGTAAAGCGTAAGTCAAGCACATAAACACACTCCTCCGCTCATCACACCAGTTATCCGTCATTATCCTTTTTTTCTGAATCATCCACAGCTCCTAATAGAGCAGGAGTGATAACAGGCACTGTTGTTGGCTGTTTACTACTCATCATGATCGTCCTGCTCATTATCTGGCTCCTCGTCTTCAGATGTAACTGGAATCGACAGGAGAAAGAGTTCTCGAATGAGATTAGGTGATATTAAGCATTCCATTTTCCTCTATAAACGTCTTCCCATAACGCATGTTCCTGATTTAGAAGAATGGTCCTTGCTTTAGGTGTTTTAAAGAATTTCTTTAACATGTGGGCAAATGTTTTAAAATATGGCTATATTGTATGCTTTGAGGTGGCATTTAAAAAAAAAACATTTTGAATAAATATAAAGGGCTGTACAGTGGCGGAGTGGGTAGTTTGCATGTTCTCCCTGTGTTCGCGTGGGTTTCCTCTGGGTGCTCCTGTTTAGATAGATGTCTAAAAGCATTTTCCACAGCAAAGCCAGCACAGAAACCAAACCTTTGGCATACATTTTTTTTAAATGTGTAACAAACAAACAAACAAAAAAACCAAACAGCTAAAGCAAGGAATTTAATTAAGTTTATGTTTATTGCTATGGTGCTTTTACAGAGCAGATTGTGTCAAAGCAGGTTAACAAAGAAGTTCTAGTAAATTGAAGCAGTGTCAGCTCAGTCTTCAGAATTGGAGTTTAGTTTAGTTCAGTTCCGTGTGGTTTAAATTTCACTGCTAAAGGTTCAAACATTAAAGAGCAAAACTATCGATGGGCAGCTCCACAAATCCCAAACCAAGCATGCCAGTGGCTACAGTGGCGAGGAACAAACTTCTAGAATAACATCAAAATTAACATTAAGAATATCATTAAACATTATTACAACTCCACCACCACGAGCAGTCTGACGAGCCTCATTCTTACATAAGAATCCTGAAGGAGTGGCTTCATTTAAACTAATATAGTCATTCTGTTTCAGACAGGTTTCAGTGAGACAGAGAGCATTAAGGTTATTGCCTGTTATTATTTCATTTACAGTTAAGTGCTTTTGGTGCTAGTGACCAGGGCCCAGTTTTTCAAAAGTAAACTACTAAGATTTTGGATAAGGGATTGGATCAAATCTTGAAAATGGGTTTTTCAAAAGAAAAAAACGGATTACATAATCGGATTAGATCACATAATCCAATCTTGGTTTTGATCCAGATCAAACCTTTAGTTTGGGGTTTTCAGACCTTTTTTGTAGGATTTGGATCACTTTGATCCAAAAAACCTGGATTAAACTGATCCCATCAGAAGGGTGGATTCAGCCTGGATTTCAAGCCCAAAATGTAATGAAAACTTACCAAATGTATCAAATAATACTATATTTGGAACATGCATTATCTTACAAGATATCCTATTTATTCATAAGGTTTTAATTGTTTTTGTTCATCCGTCAGGCTACAGTGATTAGGTAGGTTTTAACGTATTTAGCCTTTCAGTATAGGCCTACATCAAAGTAAAAAGAGTTTGGCCTCATAAAATAATCCCCCAAACAGCTTTCAAAATTGACCAAAAACAAAACATTTTATTCTGTCACTAATTGATATATATATCACAATAGAAAATACATATATTTTTTATAATATGTATTAGTGATGCATGCAATGATTACAGAATAACTACAAAAATGCAAAGAATGGCAATGACTCTTTCAACAATTGCAACAAGAGACTGAAAGGGCAGAAGCACAGCTCATCTGGCAAAGGAACAACTGACTCTGGCCAAACTGCAGCAAACCAAGGCCAGACTTGAGATACGCCTCCTAAAGGCTATGCTCAGACAAGCTGGTCTCTCCTCATCAGATGAGGAAGTCTGAAATTATTGTGGAGTTTCTGACATTACATTTTTTTTTATTCAATACATCTATATTTGAAACTTGTTATAAATATCCTCAGTGTACAGTGTTTGTGTTGTAGGTCTCAGATGTTTAGGAGATCAAGCTTTAAAAAAATGTCTATTGTAACTTTTTTGCAGTTTTTCTCGTTGATTCTTATTGGATTTTATTTCTAGAATACATAGTAAATTTACTTATTGATAATACGAGGAATAGACACAGTCTCTATTATTTAAAAAATTTTAAATAATAAATAAAAGTTTAGCAAAATGAATATATATTTAGTAAAATATTTAGCATATTTTTTTATTTTAGACAAAATAAATATTCTAATTCTTCTTTTTTGTTTAAAAATAACTAAATACATAGTACAATCAGTCAATTATTTAGCAAAGCATTAAAATTATTTTTGTCACACACACACAAAAAAAAATTATATACATACTTTTCCATATGGACATATTTTCTGAATGGTAAGAAGGCATTTGGCTCTGAAACAGCTTTTCTGTTTCTTCTGTCCTTAAAGAGAGGACGCTCCTGCACCTGAGAGTCGCCCAAACAGCCGAGTCTCCAGCTTCCGCTCAGGTGTGGCCTACAGTCAGGTGGGACAAACACAAAATGAACATCCAACCTCCAGCAACACCAGCTACAGCACGGCAAAATATGACAGCAGATTTGGTTATGCTGTGTGAGAGACTGTAAGTCACAGTGGTATCGATGTGCAGCAGAGATGAAACAATATAAAGTGACTGTAGTAAAAATGTTAGCAAAAATGAACAAAACTGCCCCAAAAAATCTAGAAAAGGAGGTAAAACAACCCTGCAAATCTGTATGTTTGTCACAAGCAAAGTGAAATATTTGCTGTATTACATTTAGATCAATGCACATTGCATCAGATTTGTGTGTGTGTGCGTATGTGTGTGTGTGTGTGCGCGCAGAGTTTTGAGCAGAAATTCTCTTATCCTATGAACATTAACAAGCAGATACAATGTAAGTAAGACATTCATTTATTGACCATAACTTGCTTGAGTTAAATGATTTTTGGTTCTTAACTTGTGCTGGACTAGCATCATTGACTGGTATGTTTTGTCTGTATAGCCAGAATATAACATTCCGTTTCACACGGTACAAACTGTGTTTAACATGTATTATATTAATCAACATTCATAATCATAGCTAAAGTGTAGTAACTAGGCTTTTGGTCAAAATTGAGTTCAAGCCTAAAATGGATTAGTGACATCTGTTGAACTCTCCTGGTTCAATTTTATCCTGATTCAGAAAAAAAAACAAGAGTGTCAAAATTGCAGTAACTACAAAACCCAAGCTGATGTAAAAAAACAAAACAAAACATCTGATTGGTTGCAACCCTGCAATGTATAGCCATTATATATTATGCATAATTTAAATTAGTCTTTTCAACAGAATGTTAATACATTTTTATTTAAATGTTTTTTGATTGTGCACTGACACAAATACATTTAATAATACATTTCATTCATATAGCTCCTATAAATGTACAAAAATGGAACTGAAAAGAAATACTATAGTACAAAATAAAATGAAATGTTGCTATTAATTACCCTCAGGCATCTAAGAGTTACAGCATGTGACTTTTTTTTCTTAATGAATTGTCGGGAGCCATTTATTTCAATTAAGTTTTGTCTGTGTATGTTTTTTTAAACTCTGAAAGTGCGTTAGTAGCCATTGCCTTGTCCACAGTTACGAATAATTTTTAATCTTCTATTGAAGAAACACTTAAACAGTCTCTTAAATGGATTTTAATGGAATTAACTTTTTGACTGTAAAATGCTTTGCATTCAGTCATGTTGCAATATAATGTATGAAATCAAAATGGGTTTGTAAATGTAATTATTTTCTAATGTGATAAGGATTCATATGAGTGAAGCATACATTATGAATTAAATTACGCAGAACCAGATACTGATCATATCAGGCAATATTAGTAGCTTTTTAAAAAGGCCTAATGGTAATATTTGTTTGTGAGGAGAGCCTTAATTGTTGACGTTTTTTTAAACATGATGTAACTTCATTTATATTATTTCCCATGAGATTTAAAGGTTTATGTGATGACTGAAAATGAACTTTGTGTTTTGTTGTTTTTAAACAATGTCTGCTATGCTTTTTTTCTTCTTTTTTTTGCTTATTTGCTGATATTAGGGTTTTTTGTACAAGAACAAAGTTTGGATGGATTTGTGTGTGACTATGAAATAATTAGTTGTTTTCTTCAGCATTTCTGGAACTAATATTTGCTGATGTTATACTGATAGGTTGAATTTTTATGAATTGTAATAAAAAATGAAGAAAACGTGTGGGTGACATAAATAGTAACATTTTTTTTAACATAAAGATTTGGGTAACATTTTTAATATGTTGCTGACAATATGTCTTTACTGCCTTCTCAAATACAGTAGTAGGGGCAAACACAAGACATCACATTTTGTAGCATCAAATAGAATAAATTAAAACAGGCTAATTTATATTTAAAGAAAGCAAAATAAATCACGCAAATAGCTGATGATTTTGTTAAACTTAAATATAAAATTAAAAGTGAAATAATGTTAAACTGTCATGAATTGTAAATGAAATTTATGTAAAATTGAGTCAACAGGCTTATTCTGAATGAGTAGAAAAGTACCCTGCTGAAAAATCCAGCTTAAACCAGCCTAGGCTGGTTGGCTGGTTTTAGCTGGTCAACCAGGCTGGTTTTAGAGGGGTTTTGGCCACTTCCAGGCTGGCTTCCAGCTATTTCCAGCCTGGTATTAGCTGGTTAGGCTGGGAGATGACCAGCTAAAATCAGCTTGACCAGCCTAGCCAGGCTGGGAGCCCAGCCAAAACCAGCTATGTCCAGCTTAAACCAGGCTGGTCAAGCTGGTTTTAGCTGGATTTAGCTGGTCATTTTCCAGCTTTACCAACTAAGACCAGGCTGGAAATGGCTGGAAACCAGCCTGAAAGGGGCCAAAACCCCTCTAAAACCAGCCTGGTCGACCAGCTAAAACCAGCCAACCAGCCTAGGCTGGTTTAAGCTGGATTTTTTAGTGGGGTATACAGATTAAAAACAACAATTAGAAACCTACATAGGGTGTGCACCTTTAATATGACATTAAATGATTATTGATGATTAAATAAGGCTATCTTTTATGTAAACCTCTACTACATTTAAAATATTTTAGTAACTTGTCTGTATCATAATTAAAGTTTACATTTTGTTTGTAATATTTTTTTACATGGACCTAATGCACAAATATGATCTAAAAGGTAAACATTAATACTTGCAAAATCTGAAATAAATATTTTACATTGTTATTCTAATGATTGATTACATTATATCTAGAAACACACATAAATACAGCATTCACTACTTTACTTTAGAGGGCGTCCGTGTCCACTGCGTCGATTTTGCAGAGCGGAGGGGGGAGAAAAACACGTAGCTCCTAGTGCGCATGTGCATTTGTGCTTTCACACTTTAGCTTGCAGTAGTGATTTTTGTGTAGTGTAGTCATCATGAAGGCTCTTAGGGGAATGGTGAGCGGAGCCGTGAGCGAAATATCATCTTCTCTTACTGGGACTAAACAGGTCGCCGTTCGGGAAAATGTCCTTGCCGTGACTCGTGACTACATTTCTCAGCCGAGATTAAGTGAGTGTACAGTGCTGACTATAAAGGGCCCTTACAAACAGAAGCCCACCTTAGCGATCAAATGATGTGTAACTCCGCAACGATTGAATGACGTGCTCTAGGTTTACGACTGCATTTCATTAACATCCTCGTAGTTATTCCTAACTGCAGACGTTTACTGTTTAATTTGTAAGATGTCTGATATTGTACATCAGTTTATGCAGTCAGGTGAATTGATAAATTAGATGGCACGTTCCCTGCTTTCTATATATTTTTTTCCTTCTAATTGGATTGTAATTTTATCTGTGTAATTATTGCCCTTTCGACAAATATGATGCCGAATAAATGAACACGGATGTAGGTTTTAGGTTTGTGCATATATGATGTGTATCGTGATGGTGTGATGGCAAGCTGTTTTAACATTAAGACTATTGTTGACAATTGTGTTATTATGTCTTTAGTTGTTTTAAGTGTATTCCCTGCTAAAACACAGCTTAAACCAGCTTTGGCTGGTTTTAGCTGGTTGACCAGCCTGGTTTTAGATCGGTTTTGGCCGTTTCTAGGCTGGTTTCAGACATTTCCAGGTCTTGGCCTAGCCAGTTTGGTCAAGCTGGTTTTAGCTGGTAATTTTACAGCCTGATCATTTAGGACAAGGATTAGACTGATTGGAAACCAGCATATAAATGGCCAAAACCCCTCTAAAACCAGGCTGGTTGATCTGGATTAAGCTGTTTTTTTAGCAGGGCTAGTACAGAATTCATAAAAATGTTTTTTTTTTAATACACCTGATATAAATACTAGAAATTATTATAATGTGTGATAGTTTGATTCTAATATCTAAGATTTAAAGGGGCAGTTCATCCAACAGTGAAATATCTGTCATCATTTACTCCTATCATATCTTCTACTTGTTAAGTACCTAGTTGACTTTCTTTATTTTGTTAAACACAGAATAATATTTTGATGAGTTATGGTTAATGGTACTTATTAGCTTCCATATTTTTCTTACTATGGAAGTCAATGGTTATCATCAGCCATCCAATTTTCAATCACTTTGATGTAATTTATTAGCCAACAGGCTCTGAAGCAATGACAAAACATACGTTAAAGGTATATTCATCCCTATATCCATCATCTCTCATAGCCACCAGTATGAATTATTGATTTTGATTACATAATTTTTAACTTTTTTAATGTATTTATTAATTATCATATCCAATCGAATGCTATCTAGAATCTGAAGTATCCCACCCCTTACACTGTATAGTTCACCAAAGTTGTTTTGCTTTTAAGCCAAGTTCTTAGTATATTTTATTATGCCCTATATGTAGCGGATAAATGATTCAGATGGTTATTTTTATTTTTTTTCCCCACTGTGAATGAAGTCTTTTGAGTGCCACTTGATTCACAGCAGTCCACACAATATCTGCATTGGTTGAGCTGTGATTTAAATTAACTACTGTTGGCTATTTAAGCAAAGGGGAGGGGCTGTTTCATGTCCCACCTTGTTTTCCAGTTTCACTTGAAATTACGTCAACACATTGAATAACAAGGCACTTTAGGAGACCTTTAAATGAATTTTTGACTTGTATGGCATAATGTTAAATTGGCTTGCCATAAATGGGCAGCATCATCAGCTGCACAGACTACCTCACAGCATGATGTACCTAAAAACCTTGGGTTTCTTTTTCTCATTCAGACCATCTCTGTTTTTCATTTCTGATATTCATGTTTTATACATTATAAATGACATTCTCATTCTGTTTGTTTATTTTTTCCTTTTAAGACACTTTCACGTGATGTCGTATTTTATCAGGTGATATGTTTCATTTTTTTACTGTATTATTTTTTTTGTAATGTTTACTTATTTTTGCTATGTCGTTAAGAGAGACAAACAAACTGTTGGGTTGGTTAAGTTGTGTTTGTTATTGGAATTAAACTGTAAAAGCTCTCTTGTGACTTTAATGTTTATTGTGTGCACAGCATATAAAACTGTGGCTGGTGTTAATGGACCCCTGGTGATTTTGGATCAAGTGAAGGTATTACTTGTAGACTATTATACCGATCTCTGTACTGCACATGGCTAATGTTATATGTTTGAATATTGTTTTGTTTTAGAGATCCATCAAAATGTATCATCATCATTTTCTGACAACTTATTGGCTCTTGACTAGGACTGGGCAGATAAATGAGATTATATGCAACAAGGGGTATTTATAAATGTGTTGATATTAGTGATTTACCAAACCAAAGCAAAAATGTATCGGCCGAAAATATGTTATGTCTTTTAATGGACCCTCTAATTTTTGTGGCCTCAGTCGTTGTTGGGGTATTCTTTTAAAACTGAAAACATTAACAACTGATATCGAAATGTATACATATCGTTATTGTTCAATATGGAAAATAATTATCGAGACTGCATTTCTACCATAAAGCCCAGCCCTATCTTGGACCCTTTGGTATAAAATTGTGTCTTGTGAATTTTTGTTAATATACACATTTATAAAGCACACAAGTTTTAGTACTGCATGTTGCAGAACAAGTGTCTACAACTTTTCCACTTTACTTTAACTACTTGCATATACTATTTAACTTATATTATTTTGTTCCAAATGCACATTAATAGGCATATTTCCTAGAGTTAAGCATCAGAATATCAGATTGAATATTGCCAAACAAAATTTACTTTCAACATTTTTTTTTACATTATCATAGTTTATTCGCTGTATTAGAAAATGGTAATGTCATGTGACAAAAAAAAATTGAGTTAAATGGCATCAGAACAAATAGTTTTTAATAATGCTTTCGGTATGTAATCCAGTAAAGCAAAAATAATGCAAATATAATTCAATATTTACACAACTATCAATAACTTGTTTGACCTCAATTTCTGCCTGTAGTCGCTACTGTCAACCAGCTTCATGAAAACCTGAACTGTAATATTTTCCCAGACTCACTGCTTTTACTCCACAGTATGAAAAAAATTGGTATATTAAATCACAATTTACTTTATTTTGCTACCCTCACAGAATATGATGTCTTGCAGCCACTAGTAAGTAAGAAAGAAACCTAAAAAATAAAGTAATATGTATTATTTTTATCTGCTATCTAAATAATTTTTGGTTTGACCAGCACCTCAATATAGCTGTTATTGTTGGTAGTTTCATTTCATTTTTATTTGTGATTTTTTTTTGATGTACAGATCATATTGTTGAATTATTGCATACATGTAACTAGTAACTAGTGTATTAACTGTTATTACTCAAGTTTTAAATGACCAATTGACATTTTGCATTATAGATAGATAGATAGACAGACGGACAGACGGACGGACGGACAGGCAGGCAGGCAGGCAGACAGACAGACAGACAGACAGATAGATAGATAGATAGATACAGGCATATCAGTAAATTACTAAGAAGTCCATTCAGTGTGTCATTGTAATCATTCTGTTGTAAGCATGTTTGATTGGTAAGTACTGAATTATGGTTATGTCTCTTATATGATGTTATGCGGCTGTAAGATTTGTGTTTGTGGTTCAGTTTCCCAGGTATGCTGAGATAGTCCATCTCACTCTCCCTGATGGCACTAAGAGGAGTGGACAAGTGCTGGAGGTCACAGGCTCCAAAGCAGTGGTTCAGGTCAGGAAATGAAATCTGAAGTGTGTGCATTTTTGTTTTTCGTCTTTTTTGATCACAATTGTCCCTCATAATTTCATTTATAGGTGTTTGAGGGAACATCTGGTATTGATGCCAAAAAAACGACCTGCGAATTTACAGGGGACATTTTGCGCACACCTGTGTCTGAGGACATGCTGGGTGAGATTTAGAAAAAACATACTGAAGCCAGGTGATTTATTTTTTTGTGCATTTGCTAAAACTTGTCTTTTTTAGGTCGTGTTTTCAATGGATCAGGAAAGCCAATTGATCGAGGACCTGCGGTGCTGGCAGAGGACTACTTAGACATTATGGGTACAAATCAATGAGTCTTTCTCAAAGGGTATTCTCCCAAAGTGACACTTTCTGTTAATATACTTAGACTAAATTATTCGAAGTAAAAGATTTAAGATGTTTTTTAGCTAAAATGGAAGTCCATAGTTAATGGAAATTTAAGTGTCCAAAAAAAAAAAACACTTGGGATAAGCAAAATTAACACCAGCTTATAATGCATCAAGGTCTTGTATAATCTTTTTGGTTGAATCATCCTCTTAAGCTAATACAATCACAGATTGTCATCAGTACATTTTTTGAGAATTGAAGAAATGTATACCATCCAATTTCCCCCTGCTTTCTGTAGGACAGCCAATTAATCCTCAGTGTCGTATTTATCCTGAGGAAATGATCCAAACTGGCATCTCTGCCATTGATGGCATGAACAGTATTGCCAGAGGCCAAAAAATTCCCATTTTCTCTGCAGCTGGTCTACCACACAATGAGGTGAGAGCGGTGTTCATCTTTATAATATTGCAGTAATTTCAACATGACAAATTTGGGCTTTTACATCTCAAACATAAAAATAATTGTAATCTGGTATATACATACATTTACCTTTTGTGAATGTCAAAATATGGGTGAGAAAAAATTACATATTATATAATTTGTTTAATGTTTCATATAATATAGATATGTCTATGTAAAGTGATCATACAAAATTGTATTAAATTTTAAACGGTTAAACACTTTTGGTAAATGGGTTAAACCTGTTTTTTTTTGTTTGTTTGTTCATTTGTTTGTTTTTTAGATTTCAAATTAAATTAGTATTTTGGTGCTTGTACTCTGATACTTAAATATAGTATTTTGATATGTCATCAGATGTTTCTTGTTCTAAATATACATGGCAAGAGTATGTAAACTCTTAAAAGAAATTACATTTTATCAGGTGTCTTGTTTAAATTAATGTATAAATAAATTGTATTGAGCACAAACATTTGAATGTTAAAATAGCAAACTCTCATTTTAACACAAAAAATTGTGGATCATACTCCAATACCTTTAAATTGAATCAAATGCCTTAAATCTAATGTAGTTACCTACAATAATAACTTTTTTGTTTGTTTGCTGTTTCCAGATTGCTGCACAGATCTGTCGCCAGGCAGGTTTGGTAAAGAAGTCTAAAGATGTGATGGATTACAGTGAGGATAACTTTGCCATTGTGTTTGCTGCCATGGGGGTGAGGGGCACATGTGAATTAAAATCTAAGCAGTCTATGGGTGTTTACACTTGTCATATTTGGTTTATTTAAACCAATTATGAGTCTCTGTCTATTTGCAAACTATTTCTTGTGCAGTTTGACTGAAAAATATGAGTGAAACACTGAACAAGGACATCTAAATGAACCAGAAACAACACACAATTCCTTAAGAACCTTAAAAAGGACATTAATTATAATATGTTGGTTGTAACCCTGATTAACCCAGCACAATCAAAGGTGATTTTCATGCACATTTTGTCAGTAAAGCCAGTTCTGTAATTGGCCATAAATGTGCTTTCAGATGGAGTAGCATTCATTCTGCAATTTAGTGCTTTGTGTTGCTGCTATATCTGAAAGTACAGAAAAATACCATATTTAATAGCTAGGTTTACTAAAAACTTAATTTTTTCACAGTCATGTGATTATTAATCATGTTGAATCAATAAAACAGTTTAAGCCACAGTTTGATTTCCTTTGACTCTTTTTTTTTAATTAAATAATTTTTTTTTATTTTGTGACACATTTGCAGTTTGCAGCACATTCTGGCTTTTGGAGGAGATTTACTACTGCTCACAGAGCCATGCTTCCCTGACAAGATGTGCATGACATTTGTAACTTTTTCTAAATTGCAATTTCGATTAATGATTTATTGTGCAGCCGTTTTGATGTTGCCAATTACAGTTTAACTCAGGCATCAGAATAATCTTGCAACAAATCGATGTATGATGGAGGAATTTCTGGCAGCGGTTTGACTGCCTTACACATTTCTGAAGTTTATCATGATTTCTCAACTGCTACAAATATACATACTACCTGCAAAGTTAGATCAGTTTTAAATGTTTGAAATGTTCTGTTGCAAAATATGCATAATAGAATTATTTTCTATATGTTAAAGTTTGATTGACATTGTGAATGCTGGATATTACGCAGGACTAATTGTGTCATTTTATTTATTTTGGTCCAGACCAAACCAACAATACCAAACTTCAACTGTGAACACAACCTAAATGTATACATTCATACTAGTGGGATATCTAACTGACATTATTTGTATCTTTAGGTCAACATGGAGACTGCAAGATTTTTTAAATCAGACTTTGAAGAGAACGGGTCCATGGACAATGTGTGCCTTTTTTTAAATCTGGCCAATGATCCCACGTCAGTATCCTCTCAGACATTCTTGACAGACATGCAATAGTTCACCCTAAAGTGAAATTCTGTCATCATTTACTCACCCTCATGTCCTTCCACATATATAATATAAAGCCTTTAAGACTTTAAATAATGCATATAAGCATCATAAATCGTTTTTAAATTATCAAAGGTTTAATCCTAAGGAGTCAAAAATGTAATTAATTAAATATAGAGCAATCAGTACAATCTGACTTTAAAAGTATAGTTCACCCAAAAATTTAAATCTACTCACTATTTACTCACACTGAAGAACAAAATACCCATAGTGGGAAAAACAAATACTCTAAAAGTCAATGGTTTCCAGCTTTTAAAAAAAAAAATCTTCATTTGTTTTAAACAGAAGAAAGAGGGTCAAATTCATTTTGGGGTGCATTATCTCTTTAAGGACAGAAAGATTTGAAAATAATGACAACATTTTTGGAAAGATAAACCAAAATGTTGAGTTTTCTTTTGCAGGATTGAACGTATCATCACCCCTCGCCTTGCACTTACCTCAGCTGAGTTCCTGGCTTACCAGTGTGAGAAACACGTGCTGGTCATATTGACTGACATGAGCTCTTATGCCGAGGCCTTACGTGAGGTACATTATAATGTTAATTGACAGACATTCAGAATAACATTAAACTCATTATTATCTATTAATTTTTGTGGTCATCTTAAAGGTGTCTGCTGCTAGAGAAGAGGTTCCCGGGCGACGTGGTTTTCCAGGTTACATGTACACAGATCTGGCTACAATATATGAGAGGGCTGGACGTGTGGAAGGACGCAATGGATCCATCACTCAAATCCCAATCCTCACTATGCCCAATGATGGTTGGCAAACTTCTACTTACTCAACTTTAAATTTTTATTTACAGAAATAGTTTACTAAGCCGGGACCATGCTGAAGGAAAATGAATGAATGAATGAATGAATGAATGAATAATGGTTTCAAATTTTTATGAGTTTATTAAAATTTGTATTAGTTTCTTTCAATTTTTTTAGGAGTTTATGAGTTTCTTTCTGCCGTTAAACACAAAAGAAAATATTTTGAAAATTGTTGGAAGCTATTGACTTTTGTTGTATTTGTTTTTCCTTCTATGGAATGCATTCAGGTTTTTGAGCTTTCTTCATAATATCTTCTTTTGTGATCGACAGAATATAGAAACTCATAAAGGTTTGGAAGCACTTGAGGTTAAGGAAACAGTGGTACATTTTCATTTTGGGATCTTTAAGCTCAAAGTATACACAAAGCTTTTCAAAGCATACTTCATTTTCATAGTATGCATGAACACAGGCTATAGAAAGAATTATTCTCGTCCAGTGTCTGGGCTTTTGGTCTCTAAAAGTTATAAGCAAGACAGATGTCTTTGTACTTATTTGATATACATTTGTAGATGTCTTTTAATTCCCTCACAAAAGTGCTCAACAATAGTTTTTGCTTGCTTTTGTTATCTTCTGTAGATTAGCTTTCATAAATATTGTTGACTTCATTTCTTATTTTTGGCCACAACAAGAAATTACATTATCAGCACAGTTCTCATACCATAGTGTACTAGTAAAACAGTAAAAACAACAACGTCTGGACTTATATAATCATAACTGGTTTACTTGCCTATTTAATATTTGCAGATATTACTCATCCTATTCCTGATTTAACTGGCTATATCACTGAAGGTCAAATTTATGTGGATAGACAGCTTCATAACAGACAGGTGAGTTATGGATACAAGCTTAAAATTTGTACTTTTAAAGCTATAATTACACTTTATCTGACTGCATCTCTTTTGATGTTTTCTAACTATTATTGATCATATTATGCAGATTTATCCTCCCATCAATGTACTACCCTCTTTGTCTCGATTGATGAAATCAGCCATTGGTGAGGGAATGACACGTAAAGACCACTCGGATGTCTCTAATCAGCTTGTAAGTATGGCAGTATGGGAAATGTTTTACAGTATCCCTTTTAGTTTTGTTAATATTTATTATTATCTTTTTTCTTTCCCGAAGAAGTCGATTGTACTCCAAATGCAGATTTTTCAAAAGCAACAATACAGTAAAAGTCAAATCCATTGTATTTTTAATAAGGTCATTATATTCTGTGATGACAGCTGAATTTTCAACAGTCATTAGTTCAGTCTTTTGTGAATTGATACTTTAGAATTCATAATTTGCACTTCAAGAAGAGGTTACAGAGGCCAGGGAGTGAAGTGCTGTGCAGGTAAACCTTGCTTCTCTGACTTCTTAAAGGTGCAACAGACGCTAGAAGCCATAATCTTTAGCCTCCATATTAGAGCAACCTTATCCCATGCAGAGAGTCGCTAGTTCGATCCCAGCTTGGAGTGGGTTGGGTGATGTAGAACTGGCGGGGTTACAGAAGCATTCTGCGTTAGAAGTTTTTATTATCAGTTTTGAGCAAGTGAATGCATCTCTGCTGAATAGCAGTGCTGAATCGCCACAGCTATATCACCCTGCAGCCCAAGACTGGTTACTCACTGAAGCTAAGCAGGGCTGAGCCTGGTCAGTACCTGGATGGGAGACCACATGGGAAAACTAGGTTGATGTTGGAAGTGGTGTTAGTGAGGCCAGCTCAACCTGTGGTCTGTGTGAGTCCTAATGCCCCAGTATAGTGAAGGGGACACTATACTGTTTGTGAGCGCTGCCTTTTGGATCACAACAAGGTCCTGACTCTCTGTGGTCATTAAATATCCCATGGCACTTCTCGTAAAGAGTAGGGGTATATCCCCAAATTCCGTCCATCCATCACTGATCATGGCCTTCTAATCATCCCCATCCACCAAATTTGCTGTATCATTATCTCTCCACTCCATCAAAAGCTGATGTGTGATCCTTGTGTGTGTTTTTTTAATATTTTTTTTTATCTAGATTTCTTTATCTTTATTGTTTGTGACTCAGGTTCTGCTCTTTTTTTTACAGTATGCTTGCTATGCTATTGGGAAAGATGTGCAGGCAATGAAGGCTGTGGTTGGAGAAGAAGCACTGACATCAGATGACTTGTTGTACTTGGAGTTCTTACAGAAATTTGAGAGGAACTTTATTTCCCAGGGTAAGTAACAATGGTAGGGTACACATGGAATTGTGCAGAAAACAAAGTTAAATACAAGCTAAACAAATCCTAACTCTCACGGCTTCTGATGATTCATTGAGGTTCTATAAAGTGAAATAATTAGTCTGTGCAGGAAACTGAGGATTATTTCATAAAACATGCATTCCTCAATTTCCTTATTTATTATAAAGGTACAAGCTCAAATTTGACTGAGCCTGAGACATTATGCAACAAGAAGAGTTCTGTATACATGTCATCAGGAGCCACTGTTTTTGTATTGTATTTATTTTAACTATTTTTTTTTTTTCAATTTTATTTCAGCAGTGACAACCACATTAAAGACATAAAAGTTTCACATTTCTGGTTGAAAACATTGTCATGTAAACAGCTCCTTAAAAAGCACTATCAAACTACGCCTATATTTGTTGTGAATATGCTTTAAAAATGACACACTGTACTTTTAAATATAAGAATAAATGAATTCTGTAAAATTCTGTTCAGTATGTGTATAAAACATGACTCGTTCCAGAAATTGTGATGATTTTCCTTCTTTTTTTTATTAACAAATGTTATGACTTGCAACATTCCCAGTGATGCGGAAGGGCGTCCGCTGCGTAAAAACAGATGCTGGATAAGTTGGCGGTTCATTCCGCTGTGGCAACCCCAGATTACTTAAGGGACTGAGCTGAAAAGAAAACAAATAAATGATTTGCAACAGAAGTGAAGTTTCACAAACTAATTTCGAGAGGAGCACGTGACATGATTGTGCACTGCTGGACACTCATCCGTAATCAGTAATAATCCAATCAGAATGATCCTAGCTTAATATAAATAGATCACTTTCTCCTTATTGCTCTATCTTCGTTTTGAAAGAATCCCCCTTTCCACCCCATCTCCTCCTTTTTCTCCCTTTCTAAAGGGGGGGTGATCGAGATCGGGATCTGATCTCAGATCCCATGATATGCTTATTGACCAGGCGGGAGCCCTGGGCTCAAATATCTCCGAGCTCAGGGTTCTCTCCCGGGACAGCATGCCAAACCTGCTATAAATGCCCAGCATATCTAAGTGGGAACTCTTGAAGTGCCATATGACGTTAGCCATACTTGAGCCAAGTATGTTTTGTGCCACAGGTGCATATGAGAACCGGACTGTGTTTGAGACGTTGGACATTGGCTGGCAGCTCCTGCGAATCTTCCCCAAGGAGATGCTGAAGAGGATTCCTCAGAGCACTCTGGCTGAGTTTTACCCCCGAGACTCCAAACATTAGTCTTTCTTCCTTGTTCATTCACTTTGTCTCTCAATCAACCGTGAATCTGTCATCTACACTTCTAGATGTTTCTCAGTCTCTGCAATCAAGTACACACAGCCTAGATTGGTGGAATACAAAGCTGTTTTTCATTGCTGCTCTGAGTATTTGCTTATGTAAGTGTTGCTAAATAGTGAAGCCAATGTAGTATGAATAGTGTCGCTACACTTCTGTGTGGATGTTTTTTTTGTGTGTGGCTCAGTGTGACAACAGTGTGGTAAAGGCCAGACAGAGTTTACACTTTAGAGCAAGTGGCTACTAGTGTGTATTACAAAACAATCTGTTTCTTTATTTCAGAAGTGCTAAGATTATAGATTAATGTATTGTATGGATTTGTACTTATTACAATCTTTTCACTGTATATTTAAAAGAGAAAATGTTCTATAAATGATGAAGAGTAGCCAGATGTTCATTAAAATGCATAAACTGCAGTGGCCATATCAATTTAGGAGCAGTTGTTTACTATAGCAAGAGGAAAGCCAAACACTGAGCAATTTATTTTTGTTCATTTTTTTTCTCACATTATTTTATGAGTTGTATCGAAAAGTGTGATGTATGGTTGTGGCAATATATTTATTTATTATTTATTTTGGTGCAATAAATGTATGTACTGTGTAAAGTGTGCTATATCATGTTCATAAAGAAGTGATTGACCTCATAATGCATGAAAACTATAAAAAATATGTATGTGACCACTTGCTTCGTGAAATAAACATTGATGTGGTGTAATTTATTCCTATTTATGACAGTAATTAAATATAATACTGCGACAATGCACTTCTACATCACTACACTGTTGTACTGATTATTTACAGTATATTGCAAAGCACAGCACTGGGTTTATTCTTGATAATTGTGAAAAAGTCTTTTGCTTAAACATTCATGCAAAAATTTACACTCGATCCTATATACTTTCTGCTTCATACACTAGTAAATGTCAATTTGCAATTATACTGGCTCTTGCTGTGAGGAATAAATGCAGAGGAGGAATTAATTTGCTTCGCACATTGACGAAGGCTTTGAGCCTAAAAGTTTGTGTCTTTTCCCAGCACATAATTTAAAATTAAATGAAATAAGAAGACTGCTCTCATCAGTGTAAATCATAATTTCTTAAATTAAGCGATTTAATAAATTGACTGACCAAAATCTAAGATAAAGTAATGGAAAATTACAGTCTGAACGGCGTTGCTTTAGTACCCTTTTTTAAATTGTGTCTGAGGAAATGATCAATAGACTTTTCTTCTTTTGCCATGTACTGTTAGATCATTTTACACTTGTCTACAAATGTGTAATTTATGGTTGTTTATTAGGATGTATTTGGTGCCAAGAATGCAATATCAAGTGATATGTATTGAATGAAAACTATATAAAATATGTTACATATGGTTTGTTGTGGGCAAATGAATAATGCTCAAAATACTAGTAAACAAATATACAATACAACGTATAATCCAGCAAAATTGAAACATTAGGCAATAAAAAAAATATATAAAAATGATTCATTTACTTATTTACTCTTTAATTGTACAAAATAAACAGTGAAAGGCCGGGATTAGCTGCTTTACAATGTTTAAACAGCAGAGGGGGTCAGACCCTTTATGAAAAGTTCAATTGTCTTTTTAGAGCAAGTGATTTTCCCAGGTGAACAGTGTTAATGTAATTAGTGATTTCATTAAATGGCTAAAGGCCTATAAAAACACTTACCTCCAGAACTTTGCATGCTTGGATTTGTGGGTTGTTTTTTGATTTGGTACAATAAGCTGTCAGTGTGCTGGGTTTGTTGCTTGGTTTTTATTAAGCCATGGATCAAGGGTGGAAAAGGTGCGTGTATCCAGTTGCACTGGTTGTGTTTCGTTCTGCAAATATTGTGTTCCTGAAAATGATTAATGTAATGATGCTATGTCTTTCTGCTTGTAGGTTACCCTTTTTAGTAGTCTTCCTGCTATTTTGGATGAATGCTCCTGGTTATGCATGTAAGTAGTTGATTGTAGGGTTTCCTTTCTATCATAAGTGCACTTTATGCTTGTATCAACTTCTAGTTTGTGGATCTAAGACATTTTACGCTCAAAGTGGTAGCTCACCTTTAACCAAAATTCTTTATTAAAAAGTCACTTTTCAAATTGGTCTGTTAATACAAAATGGATGGGTGACCTTTTTAAATTGCATAACGTTTTTCCTAATGAATTCAGTGGTTTTTATATCTCTAACAGCTTGTTTTGGTGTTTAGCAAAATCTAAATTTGGTTTACAACCACCCTGAGTCTACTTGTTTTTGGGCTAAATAATTAAACGAGCTTTGTGTAGCTCTTTTTACAGAAGCTATTGAGCTGCATGATCCAATTTAATGTAAAGGATTTGAGATGTGCATGTGTATATACATGGACACAGTAAGAATTTAATCCAATATAAATATTTGTCTATAAATGTGTACAAAGATTATTTTCTAATTCCTTAGCTTTATTTTTTTTATTCTTCCCCCCTCTAGATTTAACTTATCCAAATGCTGGCCAATGGTGGGGTCAGCCTACTGACAACGCATTCTTGCCTCTTGTGGTCCAGTCTTCTGTGCCAGAATCCCCTGTGACTGGGGTTTTGCTTGAAGAAGTGGTCTCTAGTTTCCCAAAAAACAGTCCTAAGTTTAATCTACTTCAGGTTGTTAAAGGTGGTGTTTCCAGCAGTTCTGACTCTACACCCCAAGCTCTATCTCCAAATACCCCCTCTTCAGCTTCTCTGCCTGTGGATCAATCTGGTATGAGTGGTTTAGTGTCACTTCAGGGTTCGTCTGGATCATCCACTTCAAGTGGTTCTGGACAACTTGTTTTTGCACAAGGGGAAGGTGGCAGCTTTGCATTGAAGACTGGAGTTACTGGCCAGTCTACTAATGATCAGAGCTCCCCTAGTCCGTCTAGTTCAGCTTCACAAGGTACCACCTATGGTGTAATTACCCAGGCTCAAGGTGCAAGTCAGTCTGCTCCAGGATCTTCATCCCCATATACAACCATATCATTGCCCAAATATGTTACTAGTCAGTTGATAACTGGACCAAGTTCAAAGCAATTTACCTCCGTCTATGGCACCCAGACAGGATCCTCTGCCCCTTTCACTTTGAAAGAAAGTACCACATATGGTGGACAAATCCAGACTCAAGATGCCACAAGTCAATTAGTTTTGGGATCTTCAAACCCTTACGCATCTGTATCATCACCCCAAGTTGTTACTAGTCAGTTGACGCCTGTGCCAGGTTTGAAGCAGGTTACATCTGTCTATGGCACTCAGACTGGTTCTTTTGCTCCCTTCACTCTGCAAAAACTATTCCAGGGTAAAGGTTCAACAAGCCCGGTTTTTTCAGTACCTTCAACCCCATACGCCTCTGTATCATTGCCCCAAGGTGTTACTAGTCAGTCGACCACAGTGCCAAGTTCAAAGCAGATAACCTCTGTCTACACCACCCAGACAGGATCCTCTGTCCCTTTCACTTTGCAAGAACTACTCCAGGGTCAAGATTCAACAAGCCAGGTTGTTTATGAATCTTCAACCCCATATGTATATTTATCATCGCCCCAAGTTGTTACTAGTCAGTTGACACCTGTGCCAGGTTCAAAGCAGGTTACACCCGTGTATACAACCCAGACAGGATCCTCTGTCCCTTTCACTTTGCAAGGATTACTCCAGGGTCAAGATTCAACAAGTCAGGTTGTTTATGGTTCTTCATTCCCATACGTATTTGTATCGACGCCCCAAGTTGTTACTAGCCAGTTGACACCTGTGCCAAGTTCAAAGCAGGTTACCACTGTCTATGGCACTCAGACTGATTCTTCGGCTCCCTTCACTCTGCAAAAACTACTTCAGGGTAAAGGTTCAACAAGCCAGGTTGTTTCAGAACCTTCAACCCCGTATGTATCTGTATCATTGCCACAAGTTGTAACTAGTCAGACGTATAAAGTGCCAAGTTCGAAGCAGGTAACCTCTGTCTACACCACCCAGACAGGATCCTCTGCCCCTTTCAGTTTGCAAGAACTACTCCAGGGTCAAGATTCAACAAGGCAGGTTGTTTATGAATCTTCAACCCCATATGTATATTTATCATCGCCCCAAGTTGTTACTAGTCAGTCAGCTGTGCCAAGTTTAAAGAAGATTACTGCTGTCTATGATTCTCAGACGGGTTCTTCTGCTCCTTTTACTTTGCAAGGAAGCACCACCTATGGTGAATTAATCCAGCCTCAAAATGCCAAAGATGCGTCTTCTACGGGATCTTCATCCGCTGTCCTCCAGACCTCAACCGGTGACTCTTCTAATCCTTCGAGCAGCTTTTCTACCCTAAAACGTTATTACTCTGTTAAGGATTAGGAAACCGTTAAACTGCCATCTGATGCAATGTTCTTCTTTAATTTCCAATAAAATTTTCAAGTTTCCCAAGCGTGAACGAATTTATTTTTGGTGGGTTCAGGATGTTTCTGTTGCTAGTATGTAGCAAACTGACCATTTCAAATGTGTGGGTATGGTTTAGCAAGTGACGCTTATCTTGGACTTAAGTGATTAATTGTAAACTTATATAGTTTGAATATGAGATCGTTGTCATTCTACAGAATTATTTATTTGTAGTATGAATGGTGTCGCTGTGTGGATGATTTTTGTTGGGCTTGGGCCCAATCCCAATTCTACCCCTTCGCATTTCCCCTTACCACTACCCCCCTTTTGCGCATTTTACGTCAAGGGGTAGGGGGGTCCTTATTCTCTTTAGATTGAAGACGCAGGGTTAAGGGGATGGGGTGAATACCCCTTCGAAAGATTTTTCAGAATCACACTCTAAAAAGAGGGGTAAAAAATCTTTCCCCCCCCCCATTACAAATTTTTACAACAAACGAGCTGATGTTATATTCATAACTGCGTTCATGTTGTACCGTCATACTTTAAAAATTAACGCCAAAAAAAAGCTAAATTTTGCAATCTAAAACCCATTATCATAACTCCTGGATAGCAGTCCCACAACATTCTGACACTCTATGACACATCAATACCCTGTCAGTAGTGTCTAGTGGCTGGCAATGGGCATTTTACAGTGTCTACAATCATGGTTATGTTGTTTTTGGTGTGTTTACATAGATGAATATGGCCACTCTGTTAAATGCATAGTATTGCAATCTTATTGTCACATTATATCGTTTTGATAATATAATGTATGCCTTCAGTGATTTCCTGAAGATAAATACCTATAAAAAAGCACAACTGGAATGACTACAGCAGTCACAATCGTCTGATCTCAAATGAAGCAAGAGATTGCGATGACATGCAGGTGCTGTGGTGCTGTCCCAATTCTTAGGGGTAAATTTTTAAGCCCTTCCCCTTCACCCTCTGTTGTAAGGGGTAGAGGTACAAAATAGATTTGTGTCAGTGTGGTAAAGGCCAGACAAAGTTTAGACTTTAGTGCAAGTAATATGGCTACTAGTGTGAATTATAAAACAACCTGTTTATTTCAGAAGTGCTAATATTATGGATTAATGTTTTGTATGGATTTTTACTTATCTCAAACTTTTCACTGTATATTTAAAAGAGAAAATGTTCTATAAATTGTGAAATGTAGCCAGATGTTCATTAAAATGCATAGAAACTGCAGTGGCCATATCAAATCAAGAGGAAATCCAAACACTAATCAATTTATTTTTGTCATTCTTTTGTCACATTATTTTATGGTTTGTATAAAAAAATTGTGATGTATTTTCGTGGCAATAAATGTGGAAATATATTTATTATTTATTTTGGTGCCAAGAATGTACATACTTCCTCCGGGTGCTCAGTTTTTCCCCACAGTCCAAAGATATGCGGTATAGGTGAATTGAATAAGCTAAATTGTCCATAGTGTACTTCTCCATCAATACACTGTTGTTCTGATTAAGTACAGTATATTGCAAAGCACTGCATTGGGTATATAAAAATGTAAATTGGATTCTCGATAATTGCTTCTTTTGCTTAAACATTCATGCACATTAAAACTTGATCCTATATACTTTCTGCTTCATACACTGGTAAATGTCAATTTGCAATAAACTAAATTGTGATATATTGGTTCTTGCTGTTCCATTGCTGCATGATTAGCAAAGGAGGAAATAATTTGCTTTGCACATTGGCGAAGGCTTTAAGTCTAAACATTTGTTTTTTCCCAGCAAATTATTTAAAATCAAATGAAATAAGAAGACTGCTCTCATCAATATGAATCACAATTTCTTAAATTAAGCGATTTAATAAATTGACACACCAAAATCTAAGATAAAGTAATGGAAGATCACAGTCTGAACGGCGTTGCTTTCGTACTCTTTCTTAAACTGTGTCTGAGGAAATGATAAATAGACTTTTCTTCTTTTGCCATGTACTGTTAGATCATTTTACACTTGTCTACAAATGTGTAATTTATGGTTGTTTATTAGGATGTATTTGGTGCCAATGATGCAATATCAAGTGATATGTATTGAATGAAAACTAAAATATGTTACATATGGTTTGTTGTGGGCAAATGAATGATGCTCAGAATACTAGTAAACAAATATACAATACAATGCACAATTCAGCAAAATTGATACATCAGGCAATAAAAAAACTATATAAAAATGATTCATTTACTTATTTACTCTTTAATTGTACAAAATAAACAGTGAAAGGCCGGGATTAGCTGCTTTACAATGTTTAAACAGCAGAGGGGGTCAGACCCTTTATGAAAAGTTCAATTGTCTTTTTAGAGCAAGTGATATTCCCAGGTGAACAGTGTTAATGTAATTAGTGATTTCATTGAATGGCTGAAGGCCTATAAAAACACTTACCTCCAACATTTTGCATGCTTGGTTTTGTGGGTTGTTTTTTGATTTGGTACAATAAGCAGTCAGTGTGCTGGGTTTGTTGCTTGGTTTTATTAAGCCATGGATCAAGGGTGGAAAAGGTGCGTTTATCCAGTTGCACTGGTTGTGTTTCGTTCTGCAAATATTGTGTTCCTGAAAATGATTAATGTAATGATGCTATGTCTTTCTGCTTGTAGGTTACCCTTTTTAGTAGTCTTCCTGCTATTTTGGATGAATGCTCCTGGTTATGCATGTAAGTAGTTGATTGTAGGGTTTCCTTTCTATCATAAGTGTACTTTATGCTTGTATCAACTTCTAGTTTGTGGATCTGAGACGTTTGATGGCACTTAACGTGGTAGCTCACCTAAACCGAAATTCATGAAGAAAAAAAAAACTTTTTTTCAAATTAATCTGTTAAGTAAAATTTTTCGCAAAATGAATGATGGGTGACCTTTTTAACCATTGATTTCCATAATGTTTTTCCTATGTAATTCTGCCGTTTTAAATTTCTAACACTCGCAAAGCTAGTTTTGGTGTTAAGCAAAAATTTAAGTTCATTTACAACCACCTTGAGTGAAGGCTTATTTTTGGGTTCACTATCTAAACAATCAAGCTTTAGTGTAGCTCTGTTTTTACAGAAGCTATTGAGCTGCCATATACAATTTATTTAATGGAAGTGACTTGAAATGTGCATGTGTATACATGGACACTGTAAAAGTATTCTAATATAAATGTTTATTTAGAAAATTATTTTTTGTACACCCTAAAACTTCTTTTTTTTTTTTTTTTTTTTTCTTTCCCCCCTCTAGATTTAACTTATCCAAATGCTGGCCAATGGTGGGGTCAGCCATCTGACAACGCTTTCTTGCCTCTTGTGGTCCAGTCTTCTGTGCCAGAATCCCCTGTGACTGGGGTTGTGCTTGAAGAAGTGGTCTCTAGTTTGCCAAAAAACAGACCCAAGTTTAATCTACTTCAGGCTGTTAAAGGTGGTGTTTCCAGCAGTTCTGACTCTACACCCCAAGCTCTATCTCCAAATACCCCCTCTTCAGCTTCTCTGCCTGTGGATCAATCTGGTATGAGTGGTTTAGTGTCACTTCAGGGTTCGTCTGGATCATCCACTTCAAGTGGTTCTGGACAACTTGTTTTTGCACAAGGGGAAGGTGGCAGCTTTGCATTGAAGACTGGAGTTACTGGCCAGTCTACTAATGATCAGAGCTCCCCTAGTCCGTCTAGTTCAGCTTCACAAGGTACCACCTATGGTGTAATTACCCAGGCTCAAGGTGCAAGTCAGTCTGCTCCAGGATCTTCATCCCCATATACAACCATATCATTGCCCAAATATGTTACTAGTCAGTTGATAACTGGACCAAGTTCAAAGCAATTTACCTCCGTCTATGGCACCCAGACAGGATCCTCTGCCCCTTTCACTTTGAAAGAAAGTACCACATATGGTGGACAAATCCAGACTCAAGATGCCACAAGTCAATTAGTTTTAGGGTCTTCAACCCCATACATATCTGTATCATCACCTCAAGTTGTGACTGGTCAACTGACACCTGTGCCAGGTTCAAAGCCGGTCACCTCTGTCTATACAACCCAGACAGGATCCTCCGCCCCTTTCATTTTGCAAGAACTACTCCAGGGTCCAGATTCAACAAAGCAGGTTGTTTATGAATCTTCAACCCCATACGTATCTGTATCATTGCCCCAAGTTGTTACTAGTCAATTGACACCAGTGCCAGGTTCAAAGCAGGTTACATCCATGTATACAACCCAGACAGGATCCTCTGCCCCTTTCACTTTGCAAGAACTACTCCAGGGTCCAGATTCAACAAAGCAGGTTGTTTATGAATCTTCAACCCCATACGTATCTGTATCATTGCCCCAAGTTGTTACTAGTCCGTTGACACCTGTACCAAGTTCAAAGCAGGTTACCTCTGTCTATGGCACTCGGACTGGTTCTTCTGCTCCCTTCACTCTGCAAAGGTTACTCCAGGGTAAAGGTTCAACAAGCCAGGTTGTTTCAGTACCTTCAACCCCATATATAGCTGTATCATTGCCCCAAGGTGTTACTAGTCTGTCAACACCTGTGTCAAGTTCAAAGCAGGTTACCTCTGTCTATACCACCCAGACTGGACCCTCTGCCCCTTTCACTTTGCAAGAACTACTCCAGGGTCAAGATGCCACAAGCCAGTTTGTTTCAGGATCTTCAAGCCCATATGTAGCTGTATCCCTGCCCCAAGTTGTTACTAGTCAGTCAGCTGTGCCCTGTTCAAAGCAGGTTACATCTGTCTATGGCACTCAGACTGGTTCTTCTGCTCCCTTCACTCTCCAAAGACTACTCCAGGGTAAAGGTTCAACAAGCCCACTTGTATCCGTACCTTCAACCCCATACATATCTGTATCATTGCCCCAAGGTGTTACTAGTCAGTCGATGACATTGCCTAGTTCTAAGCAGATAACATCCGTCTATACCACCCAGACAGGATCCTCTGCCCCTTTCACTTTTAAAGAAAGTGGCACATATGGGGGACAAATCCAGACTCAAGATGCCACTAGTAAATTAGTTTTAGCATCTTCAACCCCTTACGTATCTGTATCATCACCCCAAGTTGTGACTAGTCATTTGACACCTGTGCCAGGTTCAAAGCCGGTCACCTCTGTCTATACAACCCAGACAGGATCCTCTGTCCCTTTCCCTTTGCAAGGAGTACTCCAGGGTCAAGATTCAACAAGCCAGGTTGTTTATGGATCTTCAACCCCATACGTATCCGTAACATTGCCCCAAGATGTTACTAGTCAGTTGACACCTGTGCCAAGTTCAAAGCAGGTTACTTCTGTCTATACCACCCAAACAGGTTCTTCTGCCCCATTCACTTTGCAAGGAGTACTCCAAGGTCAAGATGCCACAAGCCAGTTTGTTTCGGGATCTTTGAGCCCATATGTAGCTTTTTCCTTGCCCCAAGTTGTTACTAGCCAGTCAGCTGTGCCCAGTTCAAAGCAGATTACCTCTGTCTATGGCACTCGGACAGGTTCTTCTGCTCCTTACACTTTGCAAGGAAGCACATATGGTGGACCAATCCAGCCACAAAATGCCAAAGATGTGTCTTCTACAGGATCTTCATCCTCTGTCCTCCTGACCTCAACTGGTGACATTTCTAATCCTTCCAGCAGCTTTTCTGCCCTAAAACGTTACTACTCTGTCAAGGATTAGGAACTGTTTAACTGCTATGTGACTCCATGTTTCTAAGCTGTTTTCCAATAAAAGTTTGAAGTCAAGTTTCCTAGGCATAAATTATTTATTTTTGGTGGGTGTGGGATGTTTAAGTAGTTGCCACTATGTAGCAAACTGACTATTCAAAGAAATCCATTGAAATGTATACAATTTAACAAGTGACAATTTAGCAACATTTTGAACCTAAAAGTTTAATAGGAACCCAGTGTGGTTTGAGTAGGACACTGTTGTCTTTCTACAGAAACCCATTCACTTTTTTTTTTTTTTTTTTTTTTCTCCTCACCTGTCCTTTTGTTTTCCAGTGATTTTTGCACTTGATGAAAGATTTTAATGTAAAAATAGTGCTGCTGTGAGGTCACACCTGCTTGGTTTAATTGCTTAAATGATTTAGTTGAAAATATCCATTAGAAAAAAGTAATCAACGTAATCAGTAACTTTTTTTATTTTGATTTTTTATTTTTTTTTTATAAAGTAATTAAAGTGCACTACTTATTGCATTTAAATAGGGTAATTTGTAATCTATTAAATTTCCAAAGTAACCTCCCCAACACTGCTTGTAAGTCTCCTCTTCAGCCTGCTCTATCTCCATTACCAAAAATAAAAAAGAAAAGAAAAACCTGGCACAGACAAGGCCTATCCAACTATACCATCCACAACCAACCTTATGTTGGAAGGACATCCATCCATGCACATGCCCATCTTTTTTTTTTTTTTTTTTTTTCTTTCATGATCATCAATTTCCAGTCATTGCTGAGGTGTGATTCCCTTTTTTCCCCATGTGGTTCATTCCAATTCGCAATATACTATTGAAAAATATCAAGTCATTAATTAATCGCAATTCCTTTTTTGGGAAATTTCATGTACCATTGTCTCTAGTCTGGTTCTGTTGTAACAGTAATACATAATATTTCACAGCTATGAATAAATAGTCTACAAAATGACAATCTATGAACAGAACATATACATGTTACAATAATTAGTAAAACTGTATAGAGAACGAATAACATTAAAAAGCTACAAATGTTGAACAGGCTAGCAGAATTAATTACTAATAAATAATAAATAATGCAAAATCCTGACAATCTATACAAAAATAGACGTATATTAGCATGCAGTATGTTAAAGCTGACAGCATAAACATACATTATAACAGATCAATTTATCTAATGAAATAACATTTAATAAATCTGTTATTCCTACTATTCAATGCCATTTCAGGGTAGTCACACTTTCCAGGTGTTACATTTTCCAGGACTTTATATTTACTATAATACTTATTAAACTATAAGAAAAATATACCGATCCAGCTCAGGATACTACAATTTAGCATTTTTTTTTTTTTTTAGAGAATTCTCACTTGTAACTCAGGCCAAACGTCCCCCTGATACTGAACATTCTTGCATCTTCTAAAAGGTGTTTAAAATAAATTGTTACTGTAATATATCTGTCAAAAAATATGACAGCCTTTAGCTGTCATGAATAAGACATGTAATGCATAAGTAATCCTCAATTTAGATGAGCTCACAAAACAGCAAGAATAAAACATTTATTAACATACACAGTAACTTCCCTACACTGTTAAACCTTACTGTAGATATTGCAGTAACTAAATGTAAAATAGCCAGTGTTTTGCTCTAATAAAAGAAAACCATATTTTACTGTAAAAGAAGCTTTCTAATCTGTAATTTGTAGTACAAAGAATAAATTAAAACAATTTACTTTATGTACCAATTACAGGAAGTAACTGTGACAACAAATGGGAAATTACTGTTTTACCATTACTGTCCCATCTACACTGATGCTTTTATTGTGCTATATATAGAAGTGCATTTACCCTAATGCAGAAAATAATGATTTAGACAGCAGCTATGCTTCTATCCAAAAATGTAAATAAACTTTATGTGCAAAACTGGATTATCGAATAAAAGACGTGCAAAAAAAGCCGCGTTTCCATCCAATGAGTCAAAGCGAACAAAATCGCCACTTCCTAATTAACTGGCAACAGTAAAACCAGAATTTGCTGCAGTAGGAGAAGCTGCATCAATCGTTTCTTCATCTAATAAATGACTTGCGCCTCCTGACACGCGCAAAATGAAGGCAATCCTGACACGCAGTGAACGCGCAGTGGCGTTTGAAGGTGTCAGACGCAGAGCACAGACGCTCTTGATTCTTGAGGTCATTGATAATATAATAACACTAATACTGTCTTATTCCAAACACAAAATTGTGATAAAAGTTTTCAGAATATGTTGATTTGTTTACTTCTGAGTGCTCCATTCTCTATTTAGCAGTTCGGATGGTGTTTTTAAGCCATAAGTAAGAATCTACAATGAGTAAGTAAAATGTGTTCAAATGTTTTTGAGGGTTTCTAAAGTAGGTCTGTGTATGTTGTTGTCCTGAATTGTGTTTTTAAAGGCTACATTGTTAGGTAGCCTCTCCTCATATATCTTCTTACATTATTTTAGTATATTTATTCATTGGATATTGCCTATTTCCATAATGTACAGATGCTAACACTGTAATGTGTCTTTTTGGCAAATAAGCAGACTTTATACACATAAAAACCATTAAATTCCAATCTCATCAGTTAAATAGCTAACGTGCAGTCGTGCACAGGGATTATCACAGAGATTCACAAACCTCTACTGTCAGGTCCCAGATTGTGAATTTGTTGCTTAGTATTTTTCAGAGCTGTGTTTCCAACTGTGCATTCATAAGGACATTGGAAACGTTTGTTTTATTAAACTTTTTAAAATAAATAATAATAAAGATTGGATCCTTTGGATTTTCAGTGTTGCCGACTTTTTGTTTGTTTTAATAATTATTTTAACTTTTTTTTTTTTTTGAGAATTGATTTTTTTTTTTTTTTTGACAAACATGTTTCTAACCCTATCTGGATTATGTGTGTGTGCTTTTTTATATGCTAACTTTATTATTATTATTATTATTTGAAAAAAAAAAAAAAACGTAATTAAGTGATTTTTTTTTTCTTTTGGTTCTTTTTATGTTTTTAACCTTATATTAATTTAACGTTTTACAGTATATCAGGAGTCAATTAATGCCACATTAGAGCTTATTTAAAGGTAAGTATTATACTGTTTATCAGGCATGTCCAAGCTCAGTCCTGGAGGGCCGGTGTCCTGCAAAGTTTAGTTCCAACCCCAATCAGACACACCTGGGCTAGCTAATCAAGCTCTTAAGCTGCGGTCACACTAGAGTTTGTGTGTGCAAAATTCTGTCGTACAGCGATGCAAAAAGAGGTGGGATGAAACAAGATGATTAGACATTAAAAAAAGCAAGCTATTGCTCCATGTTTTAAATTTCTGTCCAGAGAGGTCATGTTGTGATCTTTGATTGGTCTTACACAGTCAAGGGATGCGATTTCGCAGGTCAGAGTTCACCAAGCTTGAACTTTGCACTGCAGCAACTTGCAAAATTTGACGCATGACCCTGCGTTTCCAGTCTGACGCATTCGCGTGCGTATGAATGGAAGTCAATGGGGGAGACAAGTCCAGTGTGACTGCAGCTTTACTAGGCTTTTAAAAACAACATTGCAGGTGTGTTGGGGCAAGTTGGAGCTAAATTCTGCAGGACACCTCCCCTCCAGGACTGAGTTTGGACACCCCTGCTGTACATGAACGATATACATTTAAAGGCGAAATTTAAAAAAACAATTAATCACTCACTTAAACAGCACTTCTACACATTTTTTGCAGAGGCTCAATAAAGTTGACTAAAAAACATCAAATGAAGTAAGTAAAAGTGGTATTTGTAGAATAAAGGTTTTTTTTTTTTTTTTTAATAAATGCATAAATCAGGTTATTTGCTTCATTTTTTATTTCTACAGGTTTGGAACAACATGAAGATCAGTGCTGAAGGATTTTTAATTTTTTGCACTGGATGGAGTTTGTTTATTAATCAATTTATATTCAATTCCAATCACCTTTATTTGTATAGCGCTTTTACAATGAAGACTGTATCAAAGCAGCTTCACATAAAAGACCATAAATTGAAACAGTGTAGTTCAGTTTTTAGTGTTCAGTTTAGCTCAGTTCTTTGTGGTTTAATAAACACTACTGGGAGTCCAAACACTGAAGAGCAAATCCATCGATGCGCAGCTCTACAGATTTTCAACCATGCAAGTCAGTGGCGACAGTGGAGTGGAAAAAAAAACTTCAGCAATTGGCGAAAGTGAAGAAAAACCTAGAGAGAAACCAGGCCCAGTTGTGCACGACCTTTTCTCAACTGGCCAAACGTCTTGTGCAGAGCAGCAGTCAAGGCGCCGGAGTCTGGAAGCTGGAACTTAGCGAAGACTCATCTGTCCCTGAAGCTTCATTCAAGAGTTTACGAGCCATAAATGAAGAGGCTTGACCTCCTTTACTTGACTTTGCTATTCTAGGTACTACCAGAAGCCCTAAGTTTTGAAATCTTAAAGAGCAAGTTGAATTGTAACAAGACAGAAGGTTGGTTAGAGAAACAGGAGCTAGATTATTTAAAGCTTTATAGGTAAGAAGCAATATTTTATATTCAATACAAAACTTAACAGGCAGCCAGTGTAAGGAGGATAAAATTGAGGTGATATGATCATATTTTCTAGACTTGGTAAGAAATCTGGCAGCTGCATTTTGTACTAGCTGAAGTTTGTTAATAGAGGATGCTGAGCACCCAGCAAACAGAGCATTACAGTAATCCAGCCTTGAAGTCATAACAGCATGGACTAGTTTTTCTGCATCTGATATGGACAGCATACTTCGTAACTTAGCTATATTTCTCAGATGAATGAAGGTTTTTTTTTTCAAAAGTTAAATTGCTATAGTATGCTATAGTATGGCACCCAGATCTTTTATAGTAGAGCTATCGCTAACTTTGTATCCCACTAATTGTAGGTCAGGTTGTGAGATCTGCTGTGTACAGGATTTAGGCCCACTGAGTAATAATTCTGTTTTGTCTGAGTTTAAGAAAAGAATATTGTTGATCATCCAGTCTTTAACATCTTTAATACACTTGTTTTTTTTTTTTTTTTTTTTTTTGGATATGTGATTGTGATAAATGTTGGCAGTTGCTTAAATGTTGTTTAACTCAGTTCCTGGAGGGCTGCAGCCAGCAGAGTTTAGTTAACACCCTGCTTCAACATTAAGCTGCGGTCATACTGGGTTTTTCCACCCATATACTTCCATTCATACGCACGCGAATGTGTCAGACCGGAAACGCGGGGTCATGCGTCAAGTTTCGCAGGGTGCTGCAGTGCAAAGCTCAAGCTTGGTGAACTTGATGCAAAATCGCATCACTTGACGGCTCGAAACCAACCGAGGATCAAAACATGACTTCTCTGAACAGATATTTAAAACATGGAGCAATTGCTCGCTTTTTTAAATGTCTAACAAGCTTGTTTTATCCCGCCCCTTTTCGCAACGCCACACAACATAATATCATTCATTTATTCATTTACATGTCAGCTTAGTCCCTTTATTAATCCGGGGCCGCTACAGCAAAACGAATCGCCAACTTTTCCAGCAAGATTTTACGCAGCGGCCCTTTTTTAAATGTCAGATGATATTTAAATGTTTGACACCTGTGCTATACACTACATGTGTTGTTTATAAATTTAACCTTTTTGTTTCATTGTAAATAGACAAGTATTGATATCTGCTGATTTATGTTTTTGTATATTTTCTGTTGTATATTTTTTTGCTGCCAAATCAATAAAATGCATTTGTCTAAAGAATTTATATTCTTTCTATTTTAATAACACTTAAGAATACTGATTAATTTTAGTAACACTACAATAACTATATGGCATACCGTTAATGTGTATGCAGTATAATGTTGTGTGTTGTAACACTACAGAACAGTAATTCACTGTAAGCAGTTTCTAGTTAGTCTAAGCTACTGCTCTATTACAGTAATTAACTGGCAACACTGCATGGCAACACTCTTGCCAGTTACTCACTGTAACTAAACCATTACAGTGAGTAGCTAGCAACAGTGTTGCCATTATTCCACGGTAAAAAAAAGTAAGGTCTAACCTTTATGGTAAGGTCTAACAGTGTATAATATTTGAATATATTTTTATTAAATATAATTAATTAAATAATATTTATTATAATTATTTGATTTAACTTGATTTGATTTTAATACAACAATGTGCACCTTTTGTAAAGCTGCTTTGAAACAATAATTGTTGTAAATAATTATATGCTACTTGAATTTAATTATTTAGCAATGAAATATTAATCATTAACAAAGTACAAAAATACAATCATAAAGCACATTATATATTTCCTCATTAATATCTGCCTATATGATAAAATATGTAATTGCTTATTAATGTATATTAATGTAAAGTTACTGCTTTAAAATGTGTGTCCATTACCCACACTGTTAACTCTTGCTGTAAAATATTTGGTGAATAACTCTAAGTTCCCAGAGTTTTGCTTTAATAAAAGAAAACTCTATTTTACTGTAAACGAGTAGGTAACTTAAAACGTGTCGCATGAGCTCCTATTTCCGATCTGACGCAATCACGTGTGTATGAATGGTATAGTCTATAGGGTGAAAAGTCCAGTGTGACTGCGGCTGTAGTAATGATATTTATATGTTTGACAACTCAGTTATTTAAAATACACTGCATGTGTTTTTTATTCATTTAAACTTTTTGCTTCATTGTAAATAGAAAATTTATCCGTATCTGCTGATTTAATTTTGCTATATATTTTCTGTTGTATATTTGTTTGCTATTAAAATAAAATAGACTACTCATCAATTTGAATCACAATTTCATATAATAAATAATTTAATAGATTAACGTACCACAGTATACGTAAAATTAAAGCATGATGCAAATTACATTGTTTTAAAACCCTCCCATAAATTGTGTCTAAAGAAATGAGCAATATAGTTTTTCTTCTTTTGCCATGTACTGTTAGAATATTATACACTTTTCTAAAAATGTAATTTATGATTGTTTGTTGGAATGTATTTGGTGCCAAGAATGCATTAAGCAATATCAAGTAATGTTAATGAATGAAAATATATTAAATAAACGAATGACGCTCATAATACTAGTAAATAGAAATACAATGTCTAAGTGATACATTAGGCAAAAAATAAAAAATAAACTGTAGATATTAAAATTATTTATTTATTTATTTATTAACGTCTCCGTGGCGACCCATAAATGGACTAAGTCGAGGGAAAATGAATGAACGACTTAACTCATTAATTGTACATAAACAGTGAAAGGCTGGGATTAGTTGCTTTGCAATATTTAAACAGCAGAGGGGGTCAGAGCCTTCACAAAACATTCATTAACAGCCAGTGAATCTCCCAGGTGAACAGTGTTATTGTAATTAGTGCTTTAACTGAATGGCTGAAGGCCTATAAAAAACACTTACCGCCAACATTTTTCATAATTTTGTTTGTGGGTTCTGTATGGAGGTTTGGAACAATAAGCAGTCAGTGTTTGGATTTGTTGTTTGATTTTATAAGGCCATGGATCAAGGGTGGATAAGGTGAGTTTTACTAGTCACGCTGTTAGTATTTTGTTCTGCAAATGTTGTTCAATTTTTTTTATGTAATGTGTCTTTCAACTTGTAGGTTCCCCTTGTTGGTAATCGTCCTGCTTTTTTGGATGAATGCTGATGGATATTCATGTAAGTAGTTTTCCTTCCCATTGAAAGTGCACTAGATTTTTCAAGCTCCTTTTTTTACTATAGTGCTTTTACAATGTAGATTGTGTAAAAGCAGCTTCACGTGGAAAACTAGTAAATTGAGACTGTCAGTCCAGTTTTTAGAGCTCTGTTTAGTGTGGGTTTTTTTTTTTTCCCTTCTCTCCACTGCTGAAAGTCAAAATACTGAAGAGCAAAGTGTTTTTATATTTAACTTTTTTTGCTTGTGGATTTGCAAGACATTTCAAAGCACTTGTAATAGTTAACTTAAGTGTGTGTATTTAGCTATCTGCTGAGTCAAAGTTGTGCAATGAGGCAGCAATTAACTGTTTTGCTGCTATGGAAGTCCATGTCAACAAACTTCCCTTTTTTTTTTTTATTTCCTGTAAAACAATGAGAATATTGATCTGCTTGGTCTTAGTTTAATGTAAAGAGCGTCATGTGCAAGCATATACATGTATTAAGTCCATCGCTTGCTCTAATATAAATTTTTATTGTACAAAGCACAATTCATCTCTTCAGCTTGTGTGTGTTTTGTTCTCTAGATTCAACTTCTCCAAATGCTGACCAATGGTTGGGTCAGCCATCTGAGAAAACTTTCTTGCCTCTGGTCGTCCAGTCTTCTGTGGCAGAAGCCCCTGTTACTGGGGTTTTGCTCGAAGAAGTGGTCTCTAGTTTGCCCAAAAACAGACCCAAGTTTAATCTACTTCAGGTTGTTAAAGATGGTGTTTCCAGCAGTTCTGACTCTACACCCCAAACTCTAAATACCCCCTCCTCAGCTTCTCTGCCTATGGATCAATCTGGTAAAAGTGGTTCAGTGTCATTTAAGGGCTCATCTGGATCCACCACTGCATATGCTACAAGTGGTTCTGGACAAATTGTTTTTGCGCAAAGGGAAAGTGGCAGCTTTTCTTCCAACGCTGGGGTTTCTGGCCAGTCCACTAATGACCAGAGCTCCCCTAGTCTGTCTAGTTCAGCTTCTCAAGGTACCACATATGGATTAACTTCCCTGGTTCAAGGTACAAATCAGTTTGCTCCAGGATCTTCATCCTCTTATGCAACCATATCATTGCCCAAATATGTTAGCCAGTTGAAAACTGGACCAAGTTCAAAGCCATTTATGACTGTCTATGGCACCCAGACTTTGCAAGGAAGTACCACATATGGTGGAAAAATTCAGACTACAGATACCACAAGTCAGTTCGTTAAAGGATCTACATCTCCAGATGTAGTAATATCCTTGTCCCAAGATGTTTCTAGTCAGTCAGCTGTGCCCAGTTCAAAGCAGATTACCTCGGTCTATAGCACTCAGACTGGATCCTCTGCTCCTTTTACTCTGCAAGAACTATTCCAGGGTCAAGATTCAACAAGCAAGTTTGTTTCAGGATCTTTAACCCCATCTGTAGCTGTATCATTGGCCCAAGGTGTTTCTAGCCAGTCAGCTTTACCAAGTTCAAAGCGTATAACCTCTGTCTATAGCACCCAGACAGGATCCTCTGCCCCTTTCACTTTGCAGAGATTAGTCCAAGCTCCAGATATGAGCACTGTGATTTCAGGATCTTTAACCCCATCCGAAGCTATATTATCGGCCCAAGGTGTTCCTAGCTATTCAACTGTGCCAAGTTCAAAGAAGACCATTACATCCGACTTCAGCACTCAAACCGGATCCTCTGCTCCTTTCACTTTCCAAGAAAGCACCACTTATGGTGGACTGATCCAGGCTCAAGATCCAAGTCAGTCTGTTTTGGGATCATCAACCCCTTATGTTGCTGTGTCCATACCCCAAGTCGTTACTAGTCAATCAGCTATGCCAAGTTCAAAGCAGACAACCTCTGTCTATAGCACTCAGACAGGATCTTCTGCTCCTTTCACTCTGCAAGAACTACTCCAGGGTCAAGATTCAATAAGCAAGGTTGATTCCGTATCTTCAACCCCTTTTGTCTCTGTATCATTGCCCCAAGTTTTTACAAGTCAGTCAGCTACTGTGCCAAGTCCCAAGAAGCCAATTACCTCTGTCTATAGCACCCACAGACTAGTCCAGGCTCCAGGTGTACCCCACAAGGTTGTTTCAGGATCCTTAACCCCATCTGTAGCTGTATCGTTGACACAAGGTGTTCCTAGCCAGTCCACTGTACCAAGTTCAAAGAAAACCATTACCTCAGTCTATAGCTCTCAAAAAGGATCCTCTGCCCCTTTTACTTTGCAGAGACTAGTCCAAGCTCCAGATACAACAAGCACCGTGATTTCAGAATCTTTAACCCCATCTAAAGCCATATTATTGACCCAAGGTGTTCCTAGCCAGTCAGCTGTTCCAAGTTCAAAGACTATTACCTCAGTCTATAGCACTCAAACAGGATCCTCTGCCCCTTTCACTTTGCAGAGGTTAGTCCAAGCTCCAGATACAAGCACTGTGATTTCAGGATCCCTAACCCCATCTGAAACCATATTATTGGCCCAAGGTGTTCCTAGGCAGTCGGCTGTGCCAAGTTTAAAGAAGACCATTACCTCAGTCCACAGCACTCAAACAGGATCCTCTGCTCCTTTCACTTTCCAAGAAATCACCGCTAATGGTGGACTGATCCAGGCTCAAGATACAAGTCAGTCTGTTTTGGGATTATCAACCCCTTATGTAGCTGTGTCCATACCCCAAGTCATTACTAGTCAATCAGCTGTTCCAAGTTCAAAGCAGACAGCCTCTGTCTATAGCACTCAGACAGGATCTTCTGCTCCTTTCACTCTGCAAGAACTACTTCAGGGTCAAGATTCAACAAGCAAGGTTGATTCAGTATCTTCAACCCCTTTTGTCTCTGTATCATTGCCCCAAGTTTTTACAAGTCAGTCAGCTACTGTGCCAAGTTCCAAGAAGCCAATTACCTCCGTCTTAGGCACCCACAGACTAGTCCAGGCTCCAGATGTACTTCACAAGGTTGTTTCGGGATCCTTAACCCCATCTGTAGCTGTATCATTGGCCCAAGTTGTTCCTAGTCAGTCAGCTGTGCCAAGTTCAAAGAAGACCATTACCTCAGTCTACAGCACTCAAACAGGATCCTCTGCTCCTTTCGCTCTGCAAGAACTTTTCCAGGGTCAAAATTCAACAAGCAAGGTTGTTTCAGGATCCTTAACCCCCTCTGTAGATGTATCATTGGCCCAAGTTGTTCCTAGCCAGTCAGCTGTGCCAATTTCAAAGAAGACCATTACCTCAGTCTATAGCACTCAAACAGGATCCTCTGCCCCTTTCACTTTGCAGAGGTTAGTCCAAGCTCCAGATACAACAAGCACTGTGATTTCAGGATCCTTAACCCCATCTGAAACCATATTATTGGCCCAAGGTGTTCCTAGCCAGTCAGCTGTTCCAAGTTCAAAGAAGACTATTACCTCAGTCCACAGCACTCAAACAGGATCCTCTGCTCCTTTCACTCTGCAAGAACTTTTCCAGGGTCAAGATTCAACAAGCAAGGTTTTTTCAGGATCATTAACCCCCTCTGTAGACGTATCATTGGCCCAAGTTGTTCCTAGCCAGTCAGCTGTGCCAAGTTCAAAGAAGACCATTACCTCAGTCTATAGCACTCAAACAGGATCCTCTGCCCCTTTCACTTTGCAGAGGTTAGTCCAAGCTCCAGATACAACAAGCACTGTGATTTCAGGATCCTTAACCCCATCTGAAACCATATTATTGGCCCAAGGTGTTCCTAGCCAGTCAGCTGTTCCAAGTTCAAAGAAGACTATTACCTCAGTCCATAGCACCCAAACAGGATCCTCTGCTCCTATCACTTTCCAAGAAAGCACCACTTATGGTGGAACGATCCAGGCTCAAGGTACAAGCCAGTCTGTTTCGGGATCATCAACCCCCTTTGTAGCTGTGTCCATGCCCCAAGGTGTTACTAGTCAATCAGCTGTGCCAAGTTCAAAGCAAATTACCTCTGTCTATAGCACCCAGATAGGATCGTCTGCCCCTTTCACTTTGCAGAGACTAGTCAAGGCTCAAGATACAAGCAAGGTTATTTCAGAATTTTCAGCCCCATCTGTTGCTGTAGCACTAGCCCAAGCTGTTCCTAGCCAGTCAGCTGTACCAAGTTCAAAGCAGATTACCTCTGTCTTTAAGACTCAACAAGGATCCTCTGCTCCGTTCACTTTCCAAGGAGGCACCACATATGGCGTACCGATTCAGGCTCAAGATACAACAAGCCAGTTTGTTTCACGATCTTCAACCCCTGTTGTAGCTGTGTCATTGCCCCAAGATGTTGTTAGTCCATCAATAACTGTGCCAAGTTCAAAGAAGCCCATTACCTCCGTTTATGGCACTCTGACTGGGTCTTCTGCTCTCTTCACTTTGCAAGGTCTACTCCAGGGTAAGGAATCAACAAGCCAGGTTGTTTCAGTATCTTCCCCCTATGTGGCTGTATCACTGCCACAAGGTATTACTAGTCAGTCAACAATTGTGCCAAGTTCAAAAAAGACCATTACCTCCGTCTATGGCACTCAGACAGAGTCCTCTACTCCTTTTGTACTACAAGGAACACTCAAGAGTCAAGATTCAACAAGCCAGGTTGTTTCTGTATCGTCAACCCCATATGTATCTGTGTCCTTGCCCCAAGATGTTACTAGTCAGTCAGCTGTGCCAAGTTCAAAGCAGATAACCTCCGTCTATAGCACCCAGACAGGATCCTCTGCCCCTTTCACTTTGCAGAGACTAGTCCAGGCTCAAGATGCAACAAGCGAGATTGGTTCAGGATCTTCAACTCCATCTGTAGTTGTGTCACTGGACCAAGGTGTACCAAGTTCAAAGCAGATTACCTCTGTCTATGACACTCAGACAGGATCATCGGCTCCTTTCACCTTGCAAGGAGGCACCGCATATAGTGGACTAACTCAGGCTCTAGATTCAGCAAGCCAGGTTGTTTTAGGATCTTCATCCCCATATGTAGCTGTATCATTGCCCCAAGTTGTTACTATTCAGTCGACTACTGTGCCAAGTTCAAAGAAGCCATTTGCCTCTGTCTATGGCACTCAGACTGGGTCTTCTGCTCCCCTCGCTTTACAAGGACTACTCCAGGGTCAAGAATCAAGCCAGGTATTTTCAGTATCTTCCCCTTATGTGGCTGTTTCACTGCCTCAAGGTATTACTAGTCAGTCAACAACTGTGCCAAGTTCAAAGCAGATCACCACTGTCTATGGAACTCAGACCAGTTCTTCTGCTCCCCTCACTTTGCAAAGACTATTCCAGGGTCAAGGTTCAACAAGAGTTTCAGGATCTTCTTCCCCATATGTAGCTGTATCATTGCCCCAAGGTGTTACTAGTCAGTCGATGACTGTGCCAATTTCAAAGCAGATCACTTCTTCTGTCTATAGCACCCAAACTGGATCCTCTCCCACTCTGAATGTGCAAGGACTACTCCATCCTCAGGATTCTACTGATCAGTTTACTTTAAGACATGACTCTGTCAAGGGCTAGGAGACTGTTAAACTGTCATGTTTCAATTTTTGTTTGCAACTGGTTTTTAAATAAAAATTTGAAGTCTGGGATGTTTAAGTTGTCTATGGTGCATTGTATTTTAATTATTGGACAAACCTAAAGGTTTAATAGTAAACTGAAGTGTGGTTGAGTAGAAGACGTTTGGCCTGTTTCAGCAAGGAGGTTTGACTAACTCGGAGTTTAAAACTTGAACTCTGAGTTGATTTGCAGAGAGGTTTAGGAACCAAGTTTTTGGTTTCAGAACAGCTCATCTGAGTTTGGTCAATCAACTTTGAGTAGACCAACTCCAAGGTAAACGCACACACTGTGACTATAAAAAGTCATTATCAATTGAGTGAAAATAATTATTAGTTACCATTTCTTTCTCCAGCTGAGCCTGATGTGCTCATGCGACGGTATAGTAAATTTGACAATATATTTAAAAAAAAAAAAAGCAACACCGCTGCATCTCACTGTTACAGTACCCTGTTGGAGGTCGATGAATTTAAGCTAATTATTTATTTAAAAAAGGACAGATCATTCTCGTACATGACTTTATTCTTTGTGTGAGTGAAATGTAGGCAATAGCTATGTTTCCATCCAAATATGTTAAATTATGTGCAAAACTGGAATAATGCATAAAACGTGCGAATAAAGCAGTCTCCATTCAATGAGTCAAAACAACATCATCACTTGCTAATTAAATGGGCTCCAAATATCAACAGCAATAACAATTTACTGCGGTAGAAGAAGCTGCATCAATCTTTTCTTTACTTAAATGCATTTGCACCTCAGAAGACAATGCTGACATAAGGAATGCGTGGGGGCGTTTGAAGGCATGAGACGTGGAGAACAGACGCTCTTAACATGCTCCAGATGCTCTGGAGGTCATTAATAATATAATAAAATTAATACTGAAACGGTTAGGTGTTTTAAAATGAATGATCAAAACAACATTTACGATGTGTTACAGTGTGCTCAGCCTAATGGTTTTCCATTCACACACATTTTCATCATCATATGATCTTTTAAAACAAAAATTTTTTTAATGCACATACTGAAATGTTCAGTAAAACTGTTTCCATCATAGTTTATTAGCATCTTTTCAATTGAATAAAGGTTTATATACTCAGTTATACACGCTTTTTTGTGCATATTTTCAAAAGTTATGTGCATCATGACGTTTCATTTTTATGTGCATCTCCAAAATGAGCATTAAAAGAGGTGAGAAATGCCGCTTTGTCTTTAAAAAAGGGGAGGAGACCGACAGAAACTCAAAGTTTAGAAAATAAAACCTGCTCCTGACCAGGGGGGTATTCCAGAAAGCTGGGTTACTTACCATCTGCTAAACATTGGACTCTCGAGCTTTTCAATAAAAATTAAGTTAAATTTTCTAGGCATTGCTGTTTTTGATGGGTGTTGGATGTTTAAGTTGCCACTATGTAGCAAACTTTATTTATTTACATTCATTTAACTTCTAGAACTCACCTAAAGGTTTAATAGTAAACTAAGTGTGGTTTGAGTAGGAGACTGTTGTTGTTTATTTATTAATTTTTATTATTTATTTATTATTATTTTCTTATTGTGGTAATTTGTGTTTTGCCTGTGTTTATTTCCAAAGACCATGCAAATTCCCACAACCAGGCACAGAAATAAGGTTCTTTGTATTGTATTTTGAGGTCAAGCCTTTTCAATCTTTTTTTTTTTTAAATATTACAGAATTTGTCAAATATAATTCAGGTACTTCTTACTTAGCACTATCAAAAATGTTTTTTCAAAAATATGAGTCACTCTAAACTTATTTCCAGAAAAAAGCCCACTGAAACAGACTTTCGCTGTCATTTTTAAGTTATCATAAATTTAGATTTTTATTATGATTTCATATGAATCCTTTATTTGGTGTTATGATGTGTTTTCTGAATCAGGTTAATCCATTTGTTCTAATATATGCATTTCCTTTATAAAGCAATCATTTAAAAAATCTTGAATATAAATTGATTAACCTGATACAGTGAGTATGTCATGATTGTCAGAAGAAAAACAAAATCCCATCTAAAATCCATTGATGTACTTTAACCAAAATGTTCATACTCGTATGTTTTCAGTACATTTGTTTTTACAGGAGTTCCAAAGGATATAATAAAGACGACCACTCCATGATTTTACACATTTGGAATATGCTGCATTTATATGACAACTATGTAGCCAATAATGGTAACGTTTTCTCTTTCATTCTTTCAAAAAATGCTGTATTCATATGTATGTATGTATGTCAGGTCAGTTTTTGGCACTGTCATCTTACGAGTAAACAATATCTTTAAGGAAGTTACGACTTGTGTCTCAGCACTGGTGGTGAGTATGTATATATATATTATATTTGTATATATATATATATGTATATATATATTTGTTCTTGCTTGCCTTTAATCTACACCTCCCTAAACACATAGCATGCTTGCACATACCATCATTTTCATAGACTCTTGGTTTTAGTTGTTTACATGGAGTCATTTTAAAATGTTCACATTTATGCCTTTTTACTCTGAAAATGCTGTTGTCGTGTAACCAAAAAGCATTAAAGGTTTTTTCATTTCGACTCAAAATGTTATGTAAGCAGACCCTTTGTGGCTGCATCATCAAAGTATGCCTTTGTTTGGTGTGAATGTGCATCCTCTAGCTGTAAAAATCACTGACTGTGCCTTTAAATAGGAGAATGGATGAATTGTGTAGTAGTTTGTTTGAACACGTCTCCCTTCAGAAATTGTGATGATATTTTTAGTTTTTTGTTTATTAGCAGATAAAATATCATGATTGGCAATAGAAGTGTCAAAACTTCAGATTGAGCCGAGTATGTTTTGTGCCACAGGTGGATATGAGAATTGGACTGTGTTTGAGACATTGGCTGGCAGCTCCTGCGAATCTTCCTTAAGGAGATGCTGAAGAAGATTCCTCAGAGCACTCTGGCTGAGTTTTACCCCCGAGACTCCAAACATTAGTCTTTCTTGTTAATTCACCTCACTCTCAATCAGCTGTGAATTTGTCATCTACACTTTTAGATGTTTCTCAGTCTGCTCTGAGTATTTGGTTATGTAAGTGATGCTAAATAGTGAAGCCAATGTAGTATGAATAGTGTCGCTTCACCACTGTGTGGATGTTTTTGTGTGAGGCTTAGCGTGTCAAGCCGTGTGGTAAAGGCCAGACAGAGTTTAGACTTTAGAGCAAGTGATATGACTACTAGTGTGTATTCCAAAACAATCATTTTCTTTATTTCAGAAGTGCTAAGATTATGGATTAATGTATTCAATGGATTTTTACTTACTATAATAGTTTCACTGTAACCCTAAATGAGTATATGTACTATAATTGATGAAAAGTACCATAGACTGCATTAAAAGTGTAGTGCCGTGGCCATATCATATCAAGAGCTGTTGTTTACCATAGCAAGAGAAAAGCTATTTTTTTTTTCATTCTTTTCTCACACAATGCTAATATTTGGTTTGTATCAAAAAGTGTGATGTATGGTTGTGGCAATATATTTATTTATTATTAATTTTGGTGCCATAAATGTATGTACTGTGTAAAGTGTGTTATATCAATTTCATAAAGAAGTGATTGATATCATAATGCATAAAAACTATGAAAATGTGTACTGTATGTGACCACTTCATAAAATAACCTAGATGTGTTGTAAATTATTCATATTGATGAAACTATCAAATCTGCTTTGCACTTCTACACTTCTGCACTGTTGTGATAATGTATATTGCAGAGTACAGTACTGGGGATAAAGTTTAAGGTGGTTTTTCTATAATGGCGCATACTGCAACTGTAAAATTAAGTCTTTTGCTTAAACATTTATGCAAATATTAAAACTTGATCCTTTAAAGTTTCTGCTCCATACATTTATAATTGTCATATAGCAAAAACTGAATTTCATTATGTAGGTTCTTGATGTTCCTTAGCTGGTCATGACTGGTCATGCAGGAAGAATTAAATTGCTTTGCTGATTTAAATAGCTTTGGACATTTACACACCAAAATAAAAGATAACAGACAAGTGCAGTACAAACGGCGTTGTTTTAGTACTCTGCCATAAATTCTGTCCAAAAATTGTGTTTAAACATTTAATAGGATGTAGTTTTTAATTTTATTTTTATCTTAACTATGTTCATGCAAACATTACGCAAATCGTAAAACGTGTCTGCCACACACAACCTTATCGTTCACAAAATAATTAAGGAGTCATGAAATCATCAGGCACTCATTTGAGTAGCAGGACTACTAATGTGAATTGCCTGGGATTATCTGCTTTACAATGTTTAAACAGCAGAGGGGGTCAGAGCCTTCACAAAACATTCATTATTTATCTTTTAACAGCCAGTGGTTCTCCCAGGTGAGCCGTGTTTCAGGTAATTATTGGCCTAATTGAATGTCTAAAGCCCTATAAAACACACTTACCTCTAATTGATTGCATACATGGGTTAGTGGGTTCTGTTTGTGATTTTGGAACTGTGAGCGTTCAGTGTTAGGATTTGTTGTTTTGTTTATTAAGCCATGGATCAAGGGTGGAAAAGGTGAGTTTATCCAATAATGCTGTTTGTATTTTTCCTGTTTATAGAAATTCTTAAAAATTGTTAACATGATTATCTAAAATCTCTTTCAAACTGTAGGTTACCCTTGTTAGTAGTCTTCCTGCTCTTTTGGAAGAATGCTGATGGATTTGCATGTAAGTATTTATTTATTTTTTTTCCCTTTTTAATCAAATTGAACTTGGCGCTTTCAATTTTTTTATGTATAACAAGACATTTGAAGATGACTTGAGTGCCTAAACCTAAGTTCATTTAATTTGCTTTTCAAATGTTAAATGTTTCCATTCATGTTGTCCAAAAATGCACCAATGTTGTGGATGTAAACATTTTAACATTGATTTTTGACTTATTATTATTCTATAAGGTTATGCTTTTATACAATTTTAATATGAAGAACTTTTAATGCGCTTGCATATACTTTGATGCATGCCATTTAAAAAATAAATAAATAACTGTTTGATGCGCACCAAAATTGGCTCAATTGCACTTAATTGAAGTCTTCTCAGTATTATTATTATTTTTTTCTCTCTCTAGATTCAACTTCTCCAAATGCTGGCCAATGGTGGGGTCAGTCATCTGACAACACTTTCTTGCCTCTTGTGGTCCAGTCTTCTGAGTCAAAGGCCCCTGTGACTGGGGTTTTGCTTGAAGAAGTGGTCTCTAGTTTACCAAAAAACAGACCCAAGTTTAATGTACTTCAGGCTGTTAAAGGTGGTGTTTCCAGCAGTTCTGACTCTACACCCCAAGATCTAACTCCAAATACCCCCTCTTCAGCTTCTCTGCCTGTGGATCAATCTGGTATGGGTGGTTTAGTGTCACTTCAGGGCTCATCTGGATCCACCACTGCATATGCTACAAGTGGTTCTGGACAATTGGTTTTTGCACAAGAGGAAAGTGATGGCTTCTTTTCCAAGACTGCAGTTTCAGGCCAGTCAACTAATGACCAGAGCTCCCCTAGTCTGTCTAGTTCAGCTTCTCAAGGTACCACCTATGATGTAATTACTCAGGCTCAAGGTACAGGTCCGTTTGCTCCAGGATCTTCATATGCAACTATATCACTGCCCAAATATGCTACTAGTCAGTTGATAACTGGACCAAGTTCAAAGCAATTTACCTCTGTCTATGGCACTCAGACAGGATCCTCTGCTCCTTTCACTTTGCAAGGTAGTACCACACATGGTGGACCAATCCAGACTCAAGATGCCTCAATTCAATTAGTTTCAGAAACTTCAACCCCACACATGGCTGTATCATTGTCCAAAGGTTTTGCTAGTCAGTCAGCTGTGCCAAGTTCCAAGCAGATTACCTCTGTCTATAGCACTCCTACAGGGTCTTCTGCTCTTTTCACTTTACAAGGGCTACTCCAGGGTCAAGATTCAAGTCGGGTTGCTTTAGGATCTTCAGCCCCACATGAAGTTTCTTTTCCCCAAGTTGTTACTAGTCCATTGACCTCTCTACCAAGTTCAAAGCAGATTACTTCGGTCTATAGCACCCAGACAGGATCCTCTGCCCCTTTCACGTTGCAAAAAGTAGTCCAGGCTCCAGATGCAACAAGCCAGGTTGTTTCAGGATCATCTTCCCCAAATGTAGTCTTATCATTGCCTCAAGGTGTTACTAGTCAGTCGACAACTGTGCAGGGTTCAAAGAAGCCAATTACCTCTGTCTATGGCACTCCAACAGGATCCTCTGCTCTATTCACTTTGCAAGGACCCCTCCGGCATCAAGATTCATCAAGTCGGGTTGTTTCAGTATCTTCCCCATATGTGGCTGTATCATTGCCCCAAGCTCTTACTAGTAAGTCAGGTGGGCCAATTTCAAAGCAGATCACCTCGGTTTATAGCACTCAGACTGGATCATCTGCCCCTTTCACCTTGCAAAGACTTGTCCAGGCTCAGGATTCAACAAACCAGGTGGTTTCAGGATCCTCTTCTCCATATGTAACCGTATCATCGCCTCAAGGTGTTACTAGTCAGTCAACAATTGTGCCAAGTTCAAAGAAGCTAATTGCCTCCGTCTATGGCACTCCAACAGGATCCTCTGCTCTTTTCACTTTGCAAGGACCACTCCAGCGTCAAGATTCATCAAGTCAGGTTGTTTCCGTATCTTCCCCATATGTGGCTGTATCATTGCCCCAAGCTGTTACTAGTCAGTCTGGTGGGCCAATCTCAAAGCAGATCACCTCTGTTTATAGCACTCAGACTGGATCCTCTGCCCCTTTCACCTTGCAAAGACTTGTCCAGGCTCAGGATTCAGCAAGCCAGGATGTTTCAGGATCGTCAACCCCATATGTAGCTGTATCATTGCCCCAAGATGTTAATAGTCTGACTCCTCTGCCAAGTTCAAAGCAAATCACCACTGTCTATAGCACTGAGGCTGAAACCTCTGCTCCTTTCACTTTGAAAGAAAGCACAACATATGGGAGACTTCTCCAGGCTCAAGATTCAACAAGCAGTTTTTCAGTATCCTCGACCCCATATGTAGCTGTATCCCTGCCCCAAGGTGTTACTATTCAGTCAGCTGTGCCAATTTCAAAGCAGATCACCTCTGTTTATAGCACCCAGAGTGGATCCTCTGCCCCTTTCACATTGCAAAGACTTGTCCAGGCTCAGGATTCAACAAACCAGGTTGTTTCAGGATCCTCTCCATATGTTACTGTATCATCGCCTCAAGGTGTTACTAGTCAGTCAACAACTGTGCCAAGTTCAAAGAAGCTAATTGCCTCCATCTATGGCACTCCAACAGGATCCTCTGCTCTTTTCACTTTGCAAGGACCACTCCAGCGTCAAGATTCGTCAAGTCCGGTTGTTTCAGTATCTTCCCCATATGTAGCTGTATCATTGCCCCAAGATGTTAATAGTCCGTTGACTCCTCTGCCAAGTTCAAAGCAAATCACCACTGTCTATAGCACTGAGGCTGAAACCTCTGCTCCTTTCACTTTGAAAGAAAGCACAACATATGGGGGACTTCTCCAGGCTCAAGATTCAACAAGCCAGGTTTCAGTATCCTCAACCCCATATGTAGCTGTATCCCTGCCCCAAGGTGTTACTATTCAGTCAGCTGTGCCAAGTTCAAAGCAGATCACCTCAGTCTTTGGCACCCAGACAGGATCTTCTGCTCCATTCACTTTGCAAGGAAGCACCACATACGGTGGACCTCTCCAGGTTCAGGATGCAGCAAGTAAGGTTGTTTCAGGCTCTTCCCCAAATGTAGCGGTTTCCTTTCCCCAGGATGTGACTAGTCAGTCAGTTGTGCCAAGTTCAAAGCAGATCACCTCTGTCTATGGCACCCAGACAGCATCCTTTGCACCTTTCCGTTGGCAAAGACTACTTCAGACTGAAGATTCTACAGGGCAGTTTTCTCCAGGATCGCCGTCCTCTGTCAAGACCTCAACCTCTTATTTTTCCAAACCTTCCAGTAGCTCTACTATAGGACGCTACAACTCTGTCAAGGGATGAGACTGTTAAACTGGCGCTAATGTTTGTTCAACTTTTCCAATAAATTTTGCAAAAAAAAAAAAAGCTTGTGTGGGATTAATTGAAAGTGCCCCTTAAAAGCAGACCAGTTGAGCATTTTGGTTGTCCATGCTCTTGATATATAACTTGTTAAACTGATTACATCTTGCTGTCTCCTCCATTTTGGCAGGAGATAAATGCCTGTTTCAGTGTCTTTTCTACTGTTGCTTAAACACAATGAGCAACAAATAATGGATGTTAGTTCCGTTCATGGAGTTTGTAGTAGATCACTTCTTTGACTTTGTTGCCAATGTGTAGCAAATGTTGACATTTATTGTCAAACGTTTGTATATCCAAATGGTATTTCAATTGATTTAACTTTAAATGTAAGACTGGCAGTTAAAACATTTTATTTTTTATATATATATATATATATATATATATATATATATATATATATATATATATATACATACATACACTGAAAAAATGCTTGTTTCATAATGGTCACAGATTCTTGTGAATTGTTTGTCTGGGTAATACCACAGAAGAGACTATATATATATATATATATATAATTTTTTTTTAAGTGCTTTAACTTGATACTGTTTGTCTCCATGTGTTGATGTAGGAATTTAAACTTTAAATTCTTTAAACTCTTCTACACCAATATTTAGAATTTAAAAGAATCATTATTTCTAGTCTATTATACTAATCTTAAAGTAACTTGCACAACATTGAATGGAAAAGGCTTGATTAAAATTATTTTCTTTTTATATTTTTTAATAGACGTTTTGTTATACCAAAATTGTTTGATTCTATGGCTATTTAAATTAGTTTGTCACTGTTCTAAAGTTTATGGAAAATATGAGAACCGAAATAAAAGCCTACGTTCTCTGCCTGGCTCAGAATATTAAATTTGTGTTTTTTTTTGGTAGGATTTTTTTTTTTCTGTCCTTTTGTTCGTTTTTATGTCTCTTTTTTTTTTTTTTTTTTTTTTTTTTAAACTGGCTTATTACAGACACAGGGTGGCGCTGTGGTCATTAAAATCAAGAGCTATCTATTAAAGAGCCTGTATGCCATTGTGTTATCTTGCTCATTGAGCCCATTATGAGTCCATTTTAGTGGGCAACTGTCTGAATAAATATGACATTGTGCATGTGAAATTGTGTCTCTGGTACTGATTTGATGTAAAAGTAACATTATGAGAATGTAAATGCCTCGAATGTACTGTGATAACATTACAATGACAAAAAAGAATATGAATAGAACGTAAAACCTGGGACATTTAATATTGTTGAACATTAATAGAGATGCGGTTCAGCCTGGTTTTCTCATTTCATGTTGCTCGGTCAATATGCTGCTTTAAAGGACATACTGTATATGTTTTTCTCTCTGTCCAGCTGTGTGTATGAAATTGCTAGTAAATCTGTGGGTTCAATGTTTGAAGCACTTTGCTGGTAGAAATGGAACATTATTTTCATGGGTTTGTATCTAAAGTCATGGAAATAATATGTTATTAGCACAGGGGAGAGCCAAATGAAGGTGTTTGGGTATAAAACACAAATCCATTTTCAGTGCAACAAAATACATCACAAAAAGGCAACAAATATTATTATGAGATACTGAGGAGGTTGATGAATTAGGCTTGTTTTGCAGCCACAGAATCTGGACTGCTTCCAGTCAGTGAGTCCACCATGAACTCCTCTGTATACCCAAGTATTCTGGGACAAATATGAGGCCATCTGTCCAACGCCTAAAATTTGGTTTTGAATAACAGGACAAAAGACCCCAAGGGCGCCAGAAAATTGAACAGAAGAAAAATTAAAAGTCAGTCTTGGAAGGTAATATCAGATCTCAGCACTACTGTACTGTACAGAAACATATCTTAATATATACATTTACATAAGCATTCTTCATTCAACTATGTGATTTCAAACATGTATTTTTTTCTTCTGTTGGAACATGAAGCAACAAAAAACGGTAACCTTTAGTGTTAAAATATATATTCTTCTACAGAAGGTGATAAAATGATTATATGACAAAAGTAATTTTATTTTATGTAATAAGAATTTATAGTAATTCAATTCAGCTTCACCTCTCTTGAATATTTTAACTCTACCCATTACAATCAGTGAGGCTTTGGTTAGAATACAATGAAGAAGAATGTTACTGTTGTTTGTTACCTTATTAATTATGTTAACCTTGTTTTAAATATTTTGGCTTGTTAAATAATTTTGATGCTTCTCATGGGACATATGGGTAGAGCAAATTAATCTTGACTAGCAGTTTATATTGCCTTTTTTTCCCTAATAAATTTTGTGACAAAAAATAGAGTTTGTAAAGTGAACCTAGCATGATCACCTTACAGCAAGAATATAGCTGGTTCGAGCTCCGACTGGGTGAGTTGGCATTTCTGTGTGGAGATTGCATGTTCTCCCCTTGTTTGTTTAGGTTTCCTCTGGATGCTCTGGTTTCCCAAGTCAAAAGACATGCGCTGAATTAGGTTATCTAAATTGTCCGTAGTGTATGTGTAGGAATGAGCGTGTATGGGTGTTTTCCAGTGATGGGTTGCAGAAAAGGCATTCGCTGTGTAAAACATGCTGCAAGTTGGTGGTTCATTCCACTGTGGCGATCCCAGATTAATAAAGGGAGTAAGCCAAAAAGAAAATGAATAATTTGAATTGTTACAAAATAATATCATGTGTGTCCACAATCAAAATGCTGTTACATGTCCTTTAGGGCCGGTGTCCTGCATAGTTTAGCTTCAACTTCTCTTAACACCTCCCTGAAGTTTCTACCTAGAAAGAGCTTGGTTAGCTGGTTCAGGTGTGTTTTATTGGGGTTGGAACTAAAATATGCAGGACACCAGCCCTCCAGGACCGAGTTTGGGAACGCTTGCATCATCCTGTTTAATGCAAACGAGTTGAGAAGGGTCAGGATGCAGATGGAATCTCAGACCAGTGCAATGTACAGTAAGACGTCTTACAATCCACCTCGTGATATAATTATGTATGTAGGTACACAGGTGGTTCTTTTGTTTGTCGTACCTTTAGTTTGTTAACCGTGTTTTGGCGTATTTCCGTCTTGGACCCGCTGCAAAGTGCGCGTGCACGAGAATGCATGTGTTCTAATGCGCACGAGCGGAGATTGCTTCAGAATGAATGCAAATTGCGATTGGAAATGTGCCAAAATAGCCGATTCCAAAACATGATGATTTAGTTGATGTTTCCAGCTAACTTTTTAGTAGAATAGTCGACTCTTGAACTTTTTCTGGAAGATTCTACCAATACAAAACACCAGTAACCGTTTTAACTAACGTCTATCTCAAGTGAAGTGTTTCAACATTATGGACGTTTAGTCATGTTTGTAAAGCAGGTTAAATTCGCCCATCAGATGCACGTGCACAGTGAGTAGACCAAACTTCTGTCAACTCATTTTCCAACTGTCAAATAGACAGCGCAATACAGCTGTAAAATAAATTTACAATTGATTAGTTTTAATAGTTACAGTTTATTCTTGTATTTATTTTTCTTCAACAATGTGCTGTTCATTCAATAGATGAGTGGATATAAGTGCTGACATTCATGCTTTTTAGAGACGTAAGTATCTTGACAGACAGAGCAAAAAAACAATTATAGAAACAAACACAAGTCATGTAATGGGTTTATTTTGTCAAAATACTTCATAATACAAGTTGTTAATATATTTATTTTTTGTTATTGTTCAACAGATCGAAGAAATATCAAATTCAGTGAAAAAAATGTTGAATGTGAGATAAAAAAAAAATGCCATTATAAAATAAAAAATGTTAATGACGTTCATAAAAGAATATAAAACAAATATGAAATATGTAATAATATATTCAGCTAATTCCTACCAAAATCTTGTCACAACTCCAATGAATCAAGTTAACAAATTCACTTTGTCATCAGTATCAGTTTATCTAGAAATAAAATATTTACAGGATAAATGGAATACAGCATTTAATAATGTATATCCCATACTTTGTTACTAATGTAATTTAAATTGAATAAATGGGCACTGCTTATATACATTTTCTTCTTACAACATTGTATCAAAATGTCCCTTTATGCAATATTTTGTTTTTGAAGAATAGTATGAAAATATTTATGGACACATTTTCAATTCCACCCCAACTAACAAAAACTCTTAACCATCAATAAAATCTCAAATTGGAGGATAACTGGCATTTCATTAGTTGAATTGTCCTTCAATAATATAAAATTATTTTTATTAAATGCACAAGAAAATAATATACATGCATTGTTGTATTAGTTATTATAATATTTAGTTTTATATCATGGTAATGTCTCCAATAAACCAATTAGAATGAAATTAAATTGTGACTTATTAGCTGTTGATATTTTAACATCCATGAGATGCAGCCTTCGTACACTATGCATTTATACACAATGCTCTTCTACTCTTAACAAAGTAGTGTATCATTAGTATAATCCCAAATTTTTTATTTTTATTTTTGCTAACCTAAAATTCATCCATTTCCAAATTGTCATTTAATGGTTGCCAAATCAGTGGAATACATGACCAAACTAAAACGTTAGTGCCCCAAAGCTCCTCTCCTTCTGTTACCTCAGCACCGCTGTGACCATTGGGTTCATGAAGAGTTTTCAACATTCAACACTTTTTTTTTTTTTTGTTTTTAGCAGTTTAATAAGTACATTATTTGCATACTTAAAGTGCACTTATTCTTTTTAGAATTCACAGTGTGCATGCACTACTCGCATTGGTGTAGAGTAGTGCATTTTGCAATTTGGGATGTATCTACAGTATGGAGCGAAGCTTAGGCTGTACTCGCACTAGGCACGGTTGCATTGACTTATGCCGGGCACGATTGCCCCTTTCCCCCTTCTCCCGATGGCCCGCAATCACATTGCATTTTACCATCCAAGCACGCTTGCGTCAGTGATGATGCGACCATTAGGAAGAGAAGCTCTCTCACTCAGTACAGTGGAGATTACTTAAGTTATATCGTTTTGTATTATTTGAAGTCGTTTGTGATGTGGTGACATAGTCAAATCTTTTACTGAACAGATCCATCACTTTTGAAGCTCATAAACATTCATAAAATCATTGTGCTGCACATATTAGGAGGTTTGCAGAAGGTGGCAGCTGACGTGGAGTGAGGGGTTTAAATCTTTAGTAAACTATGACAGTTTGCATTGATTAAAAAGAATGATTAATAAATCCATATGAAACGGTCCCCTAAAAGTGATGATGCATCTTCAGTTTTACGCTCAAGCATACAAAGCTCAAGTAAACCATGTTCTGGCACACCTCTTACTACCAGGTCAGGGTTGGGCCAACCGAACCATGCCTGGTGCGATTCGTAGCTCTCAAGCTTGTCAAAGGAAATGCGCCCAGGCACAGTTCAAATAGCCTAGTGTGAGTACATCCTTGCAGATCTATGCTAATATGCCAGATTGTCACCAGTTATGGGTGGGGCTTCTGATGTCACAGTAGAGGAAAATCTGCAATACTGTATATCATTTTCATCACACTTTTTGGATTGTATAAAAAAGAATGGCTAAAGGTAAAGTGTAATGTTCATGACAAAACATGAACATTCAAATTTATTCTACCATTTATGGTCACAGTTGTGTTGTAAATAGCTCTGGTGGGAGGCGTGCGTTCACAAAATCAAACATGGAGAGTCTCAAAAACCCTTTTGTATGAGGAACTACTTTCTTCGGGATTCAAATCATAAGCTGACTGTTTAACTGTTGAGTGTGCATCTTTTAAAATTTAGATCTTTAGTGTCTGCTTTTTGCTGGTTGTATGTGGGTGGAGTAATACACAAAGGGTAAAGAGGCTGTAGGAGTTCTAATATTGCAGAATATGGCACGGCTATCAGCCAATCAGATTTGAGAACCAGACAGAACTGTTGTATAAATATATATATATATATATATATATATATATATATATATATATATATATATATATATATATATATATATATATATATATTATATATATATATATATATATAATATATATGTATATGTATATATATATATATATATATATATATATATATATATATATATATATATATATATATATATATGTATATATATACATATATATATATATATATATATATATATATATATATATATATATATATATATATATATATATATATATATATGTATATATATATATATATATATGTGTGTGTGTGTGTGTGTGTGTGTGTGTGTGTGTGTGTGTGTGTGTGTGTATACAGTATGTATATATATATATATATATATATATATATATATATATATATATATATATATATATATATATATATATATATAAACAAACAAACTTCAGGCAGGCAACCAAGCTGAGTTTACAATATGAGAGAACTGTGCCAAAAATACAAACTTCTTGAAAAAAAGATAATGAACAGTAATCAGCATATATGCTGTCTCCCACTCTTTGACTAAATGCTCACTTCAGAGCATCTGTCAGGCTCTTTACAGCTAACCAGCAGGGTTTTGTGAATGAGAAATGTTTTTGATGAAAGCTCTTGTACCACTCTTGTCTTTTGCGATGGGACAAATCCTGGCATACAGTGCTCCACTTGGCAGCTCATTCCTCTTTTTTGTAATCATCATTAGAGCCATTCGTCCTGCTGCTCCGGTGTGACCTCTTTGTCATGTCCCACAGGTCAACATGCATCTGCCAAACACTAAGGCCCCTATCATGGACAGATGTGTCAGCGGCCCTCAAGAGGAGGCAACACACCGATGCCAAAAATCAGCTGGTAATGGATTATTGTCATGACACACCACCTTTTCGCTTATTGCATGTTAACAATGAATGGTTCAGCTAAGTGGGTGTAGACGTACACATGACCTCCACTAATATTGGCTCTCTTGGTTAATATGAACAAAGAAGGCTTTTTGAAGAATGTTTTTATTGTTTAGCCATTTGATATCTTCTTAAATATATTAACAAATTCTGAACAAACTGTTGTAAACACAGCACAGTTTATCTTTTTCTCAAAAACATATCTTTGTTAAATACGTATGCTATTTTTATTGACTATGTATTCATATGAGCAAAAAAAAAGATCGATAATAAAAAAAGTTTGACAGTTGAGAGCTATACAGGAAAGCATGAGGAGCAGAGTGAGAGAGCAGAATCGGCAGAGAACCTCAAACTGGCAATTGAACTCGGGTCATCGGAAAGCTATTGGTGCAAAGAACAAACAATTTCTGAAGTCAGTTTCAATTGATATTTTACATTTTGCTGTCCATTTGCATGACTAAAAGCAGCAAATTTGTCAAGCACAAGCTCCTGTTTGACAGGGGTGTAAAAGTTAGGAAACTTCTAAGCCAAACTCAGTCATTCATAGTTGTGAGTTTAGACAGGGGTTCCCAAACTTTTCAGCCTGTGACCCCCAAAATAACAATTCCAGTGACTCGTGACCCCCCCCCCCCCCCACTATCCTCGGAGGTAGTTATAAACATACAAACATTGTGGTGCTTGTACATCAATAGGAACTATTTAAACAAGCTTATTGACAATGCAAAAAAAAGGGCAACAGTCTAACAACCATATCATTTTTATAGTCATTATTAAATTGTTTAATTTAATAGTAACATCATAAAACGAGACTAGTGGGCACAATGTTTACAGAGCAATACTGTACAAGTGTTTTTGGTTTAGTTTTCAGTTGTGGCCTATTTTATACACAATATATATATACAATACATATAAACAAATAAATAATAAAATAGCTGACCAGCCCCACATTTAAAAAAATGGTCCGGCCCTTCTGGCATTTGCCAGAATTGCCAGATGGCCAGTTGTATATGTATGTATGTACGTTGTTAAGGTGTCAAAGTTTAACATTGTTCAATAAAGTTAACCTGCTGCAACTGACGTTATTGCTGTGTCATTAATCTAGCCTAAAGTACATGCCTTAGCCTCTATTTGTTCAAAATGTAAGATTCATTGCTACTGGAGTGTGTCATTGCATGTTTAAGATGACAAATGAACTACAGGGCACTGTCTTTATCTATACAAATGTAAAATACGTTTTTTGGGTACTTTTGGTTGTATGTGTCAGTACACATCTTTTTTGTGCAGTTGTGCACATCCACACGAAGGTGGGGCTTGCTTTACATGTCACATAAACACAACCTTGGCTTGTTTTCAAAATGGGAGAGTAAGTTCATTGTTACCACATAGTTATTTTTATTTTTATTTTTTTTACTTTGATTTTACAAGTACAAAATTGCATACAAAGTGAGCTACTAAGTTGTCCATATGGAGATAGACAGGTGAGGTAAACACATTTTATTACAAACCATGGACAAAATAAGTTATTTTGGGGTATTTATTTGGTATTGGTGTCCCCCTGGCATTTATTACAGTACACGTATAATAATATAACCCAGCAAACAATGTTGTGTTTAATAGATGTCTTATAGAAATCTAAACGGCTTGGATAAAACAAGGATAAACCTGGGCTGTCAGTAAAAATTTAATAGACATCTGAGAATAGAACAAAACAAGAGTAGTCCTCAAATAGACAGATTAGACAGACTTTATATGTGTTGTCATTAATTTCTGTTTATTTCATGACTAGCCTAGTTTTGGCCTATTCTTAGACAACTATTAGATTTTCACTGACAACCCAAATTAAGCCTTGATTTAGCCAAGACGGCTATGTTTAGACATCTATCTGACATCTTTTTAAAACAAACAAAAAAAAAAATGCTTGCAGAGAATGTATGTTGAGGATAATGTATAATGTATTTCCAATGAGCCAACATGTGTTGGAGATTCCAGTCAACTAGAAATATTATTAGTAGGAAAATGATCAAGACCAATGACAAAGACTTTTTTTAAAATTACAACCTAACAGCACCACACTACAAAATGTTTGAAAGGTTTCAAGAATGAAAAAATTAAAAGGTTGATAATCTAAATAAAAAAACAAAAGTAAAAACAATAACAACATGTTTTTAACAGCCTGCTTTGCTCATATATACATGCTTGCCAATATTAGTGGAGGCCACAGTATTTGAGAAGGGTGGAGGGAAAACCACAGACCTCTTTTTCACCTCTTAGGTATCAATTCATCATAATATAATCTAAATACTACAAGTTGGAGAAGCGTAGCATATTTAATGTGTTCATGATACAGTTATCTTCATTATCTTCTCTGGCCTGCCTAACAATTTTACAGTCCCATTGAGCTCTTTTGCCAACAATATTTGCCCTATTTTATGAGTTCATTAATCACATGTCCGTGTACTTTAAGTCCCATCATTTCCCTGGTGTCCTGGGGCTCTGGTGCAACCTCTCATTGCAACAGTCCTCCTGGATTATGTTTATTCATATCGTGAGCATCCTCAACAATTCTAATGATGTCTGTGTATTTCTGAGTCTGCTGCCCTTTCGTTCATACATTTTAATATGGAGCCCCTGGCAAGAAGGTTGCATTAATGTGCCGCCTGCGATGATGAAATATTTAACTTTTTACTTTGTTAGTTTGTATTGCTGTTATAATGTAGTTGATTATGGCTAATTTTAAGCGCAGGATTCAGCACATCGGTATAGATGTCATATTACAAGGTGATGTAAAAAGCAAGCAAAAGGATTAAGCAAGCTAAATAAATGAGCTGAACATGAACATGTAGCATAAAGAAACATGAATACATTTCCATTTTTGGAATATCGTATCAGATATTTCAGAAACATGTTAAGTGAACATTCTTGCTTATCTAAAAAACATTGCTAAAGTGAGTAATTTTGCTGTGGAAATATGCATTACGTGCCAAATTTGCTATCTTTGTTTTGGTTCTTTTAATCGGCTCATTGCCACTTTTGCAGCACCTATTTCAGCATTCTATTTCAGCACTTTGGGTTGCGATGTTTGAAATCCGCGTATTTCATTAATTCAGAAAGGCTTTCAACCTCTGAAATGAGAAGCAGATTTAGAGTTCCACATGAGGTTGATAATTAGCAAATAATTTAAATATTACTAATGTAAACATTAGGTGAGCAGGTTACATTGTAACCCCATGTCATAATACTTTACAAGACAAGATCTGCAGTGCTAAGCAATTTGGCTGTTTGCAGCTGATGAAACACAACAGAAATTTAAATACAGCCGTTCAGAAGCACAAAATATAGTGCACTTACTGCGCTCCAATGAAATAGTAAGGTTTATAATCTAAATAATACGTATTAAACCACTTTAACATTATTAAGTGTAGATGGGTCAGTGGCAGCGCCAGTGGGGGTTTGTGCATCAACACATGCACTCCATGGCTCATGGCGACCCGAGTTCGATTCCACCTCACGGCCCTTTGCTGATCTTTCTCCTCTCTCTGCTCCCAATGCTTTCCTGTCAATTTTTGCTTTTATTTAGAACACAATTTAAATCAGCCTTCATAGTCAGGCACACTCCTGTTGGTTCTCAATCTGGCAACCTGTGCTTGTGTGTGTTTTGATCCAGAAATGCAATACCTAGTTCAACCATTGGGTGTCAAATATACATACTGCACCTTAAAGGGCCATGACACCCCCCACTTTCGGTTAAAGTCTACTTCAGAATTTCTTCAAAAGATGCATGATTAATGGGCGTGGAGCTCCACGAGCATCGGGCAGGAGTGGGCGTGGCCAGCAGGGGAGAAGGGGAGCGAACAACTGTTGTTGTCAGTTAGCTCACAAAATGAGACACAAAGAGGAGACGCATGAGTTTATACTTTATAAAGTTAAAATGCAAAGAAATAAACAGTGATTTAATGCCCTGCTACATTTGTTATTCGTAATTTCATATACAGACAACCACAATTTATATCATTATAAAGATGTGTGTTCATGTAAACACTATAAATGAGGACTTCTCCCTCAATCCCCGTATCCAGCAGACTCAGTGCAGCAGGTCTCCTGACCTGTCTATTTTAACCCTTAACCCTACTGGTAATCTGGAGGATTTAGGCAAACACAGCAGCACGGCGATGTGTCTGAATGTGAATGAACTCCTGATAAAACACAGCGTCCGCATTCTCTAATTCTCGTGCTGCTCTCCCGACAAAAATGCTAGCAGCACGCACACAGCTTTGCTGTATGATCGGCCCTGACAAGATCGCGGGGGAAAACATGCAACAAACCCCGTGGATCATGGAAACAAACACATACGAGCCTTCATGACTGTGCCGTGGTTTCCGTGTCTCTCAGCTCGGGCTTGACACTGGCAGGTCTGGCAGGTCTCATGAATAATTAAGCAGCTGGCTCTTCTCTTGGGATAAGAAAACTCCGCTATGAATAATAATGAGAAACCGACGCGTCATCATTGCACTTGCAGTACAGCACTACGTCGCCGATTTTGATCCCGCCCCAAAAATCATTTTAAACCCGGAAGCTGAAATTAGCTGACAAAAGCTCAAAATTATCCAGTTTTCCCCACAATTAAAGCTGACAGGTGCTAACATTGACTTAACTGATGCTCAACACACACACATCTGTTAATATAAAAAAAAAAGTTCTCCGGGGTGTCCTGAACCTTTAAAGAGATCGATCATTCATTCATTCATTCATTCATTCATTCATTTTCTTTTCGGCTTAGTGCCTTTTATTAAATTGCTGTCGCCACAGTGGAATCAATCGCCAACTTATCCAGCAAATGTTTTATGCAGCGGATGCCCTTCCAGCCACAACTCATTACTGAAAAACATCCATACGCACTCATACATGGTAACATACTTAATTTTATCACACCCAATTCACCTGTATCACATGTCTTTGGATTTGTGGGGGAAACGGAGTACCCGGAGGAAACCCACGCAAACACGGGGAGAACATGCAAACTCCACTCAGAATGCCAACTGACCCAGCCGAGGTTCGAACCGGTGACCTTGCTGTGAGGCAAACGTGCTACCCACTGTGCCACTTCGTCGCCCTTTTAAATGATCATGTTGCCTAATAAATTAAGATAAAGTACAATAAATTACAAACAGACCGATTAAAAAGATTACTTTTTGTAAAAAATATTACTTTGTATTATTTAAAATAAGTATACTCATTTATAATATTGAATAGTTTTGTAATATTTAGCAATATTCAATAATTGTTTTATGTTTTTACAGAGATGGAAAATAAATTTTACATTATTACATTTATAAATCAATAGTAAATTAACATCATAGTTAGTAACTACTGCTGAAAATCCTATAGTTCAGCAAAAATCTAACTAATGTTAAGGTGAAATTTATATAAAGTTATTTAGATGTTAGTATCAGTATTGCTAGTTTTAAGAATATCTACAAGCTAGTGTGCTCCAAAACAGTGACAAAAAAAATCACATTTAGAAGATATAAACATTCAAAGCTTGTAGTTTGTCTGCCTAAATGGATCAACTTTTTTTTCATGTCAACTCACACTTCAGTTCTCATCAAATCTTGACCAATCAAATGCTCTCTATTACTATGTCCCGCTCCCTTCAAGATGCATTTTATGTGCTTTTTAATTCGATGTGATTGAGGGCCGTCACGGTGGCGCAGTGGGTAGCACGATCTCCTCACAGCAAGAAGGTTGCTGGTTCAAGCCTCGGCTGGGTCAGTTGGCATTTGTGTGTGGAGTTTGCATGTTCTCCCCATGTTTGCGTGAGTTTCCTCCGAGTGCTTGGATTTCCCCCAGTCTAAAGACATGCGCTATAGGTGAATTAGGTAAGCTTACATTTTTTGTAGTGTACTGTATGTGTCTTAATGTTTCCCATGCAGGGATTGTGTTGCAGCTGTAAGGGCATTCACTGCGTACAACATATACTGGATAAGTTGGTGGTTCATTCTGCTGTGGCAAACTCTAATTAATAAAGTGACTAAGCCGAAAAAAGAAAATTAATGAATGATGCGATTGAGCTCAACCACTCTCACTGGCAGAGCTGTGATGAAAAACAAAATGCTATTGGCTGTTTTTTTTTTTTTTTTTAAATGGGAGGAGCTACTCTGTCTCATACTTCATATTTTAATTGAGATTATTTCTAACATTAAATAAAAATGCTTCACGGGTCAATTAATATTTGAAATCTATTTTAATGCATTCGAAAACCCTCTACCTTTTTACACTTCTTAAGTTAATTAACTTGTTAGATTTATTTTGTCTACAGACATCAATGTTGTTATATGATCCCCATTCACATGTATCTAATATGTACACTCCAGGCCAGTAGTTGGCGATATTGCTTTATAAAGAAACATGTGCACCTGCAAACTGTTTACAAAAGTTTGCATCGTTAGGTCCTAATACGTAAAGAACACCCAAAACACATGAAAGGTTTTGGTGTAAACGGCATGAAAGTTGGAAATATCAGAGATTTTAAGGTGAGCTAAGCAAAGGTTTTCTTGATTTTGAAGTGATTGGGCAGAAACTCTTCAAATGCCCATGTTTTGTACAACACAGTCAGCCATCAGACTGCTGTATAACAACTGTATGTTGTTTAGTGTCCATTCAGTGAAGTCTACTATGAGAAAAGGTGAGGTGCCCTGAAATTGAACTCAGAGAAGACCATGGCCTCTTTTGACTGTGTGTTGAACCCAGCAAAAGTGCCCCAGGCATGTAGCACATGTTTCAAGGTTGTGTAGTAATGCTTTCGCTGTAATAATGCTCTGATTTAAAAAAAAGCAAAAATGTGTGTGCGTCTTAACAGCAACAGATCGTACAATGCTGGCAGAGCTTCAGCACAGCAAACATATGGAGAGCAGCGATTTGGCTCTCTTTAAGCAGCACAGCAGATGACTGATTAGATGACTTGATTCCTCCAATTATTTACATTTGAGGGAAACCTTTAGCGGGCACATTTGAGCTTGTTTGGGGTGTAATAAAAGTGGCCTGAAGTAAAGGAAAAGTTATGTGATTAGTTTAGCGCTGGTCACTGCAGCAATAAACCTGCATGTTCACTAGAGACAGTTGTGTGGTCAAATTAACATAATTTTCTTGGTAAAAAAAATAAATAAAAAATACTTGCATAATCATATGCTTTGATATGACTCCGAGCTTACAATCAGTGAGCATGTCAATTATTAATCCTGAGTGATGTATGAAGCCAAGTGACCCATAATTAGGATCATAAATTGAGACGCATGAACACTGGGCTTTTTGGTGTTGTACTTTCAGAATGTTTTTAATGAACTTTTAGAAAAAGAATGTGTATGTTCTAAAATGAATGTTGTTTTAAAAAGGAACTAGATACATAATGCATCTGTGCAATTTATGAAAAGGATCATTGATTTATGTTTACCTCAGACTTTTTTTTTTTTTATTGATTGAAAATTCCATATTTAAACCCTAACAAAAATTGGAATTTACTGAAATTATTTATCTGGGTGTTAATCCCTGGATCTATCTATTTTGCATGTAATTTTATTTATTTAATTTTTTCCAGAGTTTAAATTATCCTGACGAGTGCTGGTTGTCAGAATAAAATGGGCAGTTGACAAATTAATTAGATAAAGTTGCTGTTTCAGTGATCAGAAGAAATATATCTACACTATATCTTTTGTTATATTAAAATGTTATTTTAAAAGTGCATAGATTAAATGTTGATTTCTTTTCATTGCTCATAACTAATTCTCTTTAGAAATATTACATTTTAAAATTCATTTACTTATTTTATTTATTTATGGCGGGAATATTGTGCTCCATATTGTCAAGATCACACTTGGGACACACTTGCTGAAGCTGTGGATTAAAGGTAATAATGTTGAAAAAATATTCATTTTCTTTAACATTGTGATTAGTTTTTTTAAGAAGAGCTATATGTATTTATTTAGATTTCCCTCTATATGTTTTATTGACTTTTAAAATGCCAAACAACATTAACTTGCATTGTAAGAATTACCAAGGCCATGGTTTCAGTTAAAAATCTTCTGTAATGTTCTACTGAACAAAAACACTCACATAGTTTACATCTTGCATGGCCTTGCATGGAAATACTGACAAATTTTTCATTTTTGTTTTAACAGTTCTTTCAGTTTTAATTATTTATTTGTTTATTTATTTATTTATTTGTTTGTTTGTTTATTGTTGCTTTTTTCTGTTTTTGATTTCACCTACAGTAACATTACAATCTTTTTATTTACTTTTACGTTTCATTGCAATTCTCAATTTTCAATTTTAGTAGACTGTAAAGTTGGGGGTAAAGTTAGTTTAAGCTGACATGTAATTGACAAGTTTCTTACAGTCATGGTATGCCCCGACCAGTCTAGGGTTGATAGGGACCAAAACAAAATATAATTAAAATATAGAAATAATAAAGTAAAGGGTTTTTTCCTTCTCTTGTCCCAGCTCACAATAACCACAACAGTTTTTTTCAACAAGAAATAGCACTGTTTATTTTCCAAAGAAAGTTCTCTTAAGAGGTCATGATTTTGCCAAGTCCAATCCTGAATTAACATCTATGTTAATTGTTGAACATTATTTTGGTTTGAAAATGTAATCCATAACTACAGCTGCACGATTAATCAAAAGATCGCAATCTTGATTCGACCCCCTAGACCAGTGGATCTCAAACTTTTTTCATCAAGTACCACCTCAGAAAAAAATTGTCTCTCCAAGTACCACCAAAATGAGCTGTATTGAAATACAGTAGCGTGCACAGTTAAAAAAACGTGGCAGATTACCTCAGAAATATAGGCTATGTCATATATGGCATATAATATACATAATTTTTGATAAATTTTGAAATATATATAGCATGTACATGACATATTTCATTCCTTCGCGTACCACTAGAAGGAAGCCTGCATACCACTAGTGGTACACGTACCACAGTTTGAGAACCACTGCCCTAGACGATCTTAATCCAGCATTTCTACGATTCTGCCAATCATATTTTCATGTTCAGGAGAGAAGCAAAGGCAGCTGCCCGAGTCTTTTCATTGTTTCACATACGTTGCTCAGCGACATGGATGCCCCCAAATGATGTTAAAAGTCTTTATAAGGTACAATTCACCTAAAAATGTCATTTTTGTTTTCATATAATGCTGTATTCACTGCCGCGAAATCACGCGTGTTGTGAGCTGCTGACCGTGAGCTGTTACCACAGAGAGGGCAGGCGCGCTCGCCCCCTAATGATAGACGCACGCGCGTCTACTTTAGTGAACAGAACCTGCATAGCCTGTGAGTAACAGGTAATGAAGTTGTAAATAGTATTCAGTTTGTGGCACAGATCAATCGTTTGAGTGCCGTGCGCGATGTACGAAAAGCACTTAGCAGTGAAAATAAAGCCAAAAGCGTGCACATCATTTAAATCATATCGCGTTTTAGAGTTATGATTGGGACATGCATTTGATGTTTTTTCTTTTATAGCGAACACAGTTGTGCATAAAAATAAATATTTAGTGTCAGTATAATTACTCGAGCCTTTGTAATGTTGATTTTACCAGTGAACAAAATGGTCTTATAATGTTGTCAATGACAGATTGCAAGCATAGGCCTATATCTCAAACACAAACATAATTCAACATCAGAATTATTATAAGTAGAATAGAATTACTTATATAAAAAAAGGAGACCTACACATAATATTATTATTGTTTTAACATATGTTTGAGAAAAAAACAATAATAATTGCCGACTCATAATAACCTTTATTTTACATCTACAGAATCGTGAGAAAATTGTGATCTTTATTTTAAGGAAAAAAAAAGTTGCGATTCCCATTTTAGCCAGATTCGTGCAGCTCTATCCATAACTATACCCTACCACTGAACCCAACCATAAGTGTAAATTATTCCCCAAAACAGAGGGGAATAATAGTTGGATAACAATCATGTAGAAGGGCATAAACCTAATCGTAAGCCTATTTAACATAATCGATGATAATAATAATAATAATAATAATAATAATAATAATAATAATTCCTTACATTTATATAGCACTTTTCTGGGCACTCAAAGTGCTTTACACAATGGGGGGAATCTCCTCTTCCACCACCAGTGTGCAGCATCCACCTGGATGACGCGACGGCAGCCATTTTGCGCCAGACCGCACAGCACACACCAGCTGATTGGTGGAGAGGAGACAGAGATGAAGCCAATTGGAATATGGGGATGGTTAGGAGGCCATGAGGGACAGAGGCCAGTGGGCAGATTTGGCCAGAATGCCGAGGTAACCCCCACTCTTTTTCGAAGGACATCCTGGGATTTTTAACGACCACAGAGAGTTAGGACCCGAAAGACTGTAAACTTATCTAGGCATGGGCTAGTATATAATTCATCACATGGTACTGCCACTGTATTGAGATTACTGCTGTAAAATATATTCTTTTTAAATGGTAAAAAAAAAAAAAAAAACTTTTTCCCCTTTAACACAATATATATTTTATTTTGAGAAGCATTTAAAATATTTTGGAACAGTGAACATATCAGACTAAATCATTTGAAAAAATCATTGACTTCTGCTTTCTTCATTTGTCTTAAAAACACGGATTTCTTTACAATTTAAAATGGGATCTTTAGATATATTTCCTGCTGGAGATACTGTTGTCCTAGAACAAAAAATCCCTTCAATTTGATTGGCTAATTGGAATGTTATTCCAGGATCAACATAGATGTCCAGGAACATGTCCTACTTGGTGAAATCAGGTTAGGGCAGTTGATGTCGTCTAATATTCTAATGAGAATTAGTCGGCATATAGTTGCATAGTCAACAAAATGCGCAATAGGGAACATCAAAATAAAGTGGTACCATGTTCATTTGATACATGGAGGAACAAAGCAGAGTTAAATGTGATAGCAGGAATCAATTACGTTTTGGTCCAAACAGCTGAGGTCACCCTTTTACTGCACACATCTGTGAGCATATGAGGCCGAATACACGGGCGATGGAAGGAGGAGCTCTTAAACCTGAAATCCAGCCATTGGCCATTTTGTTTCTGGTGTATTATCAAATTACAGCCTGTCTGAGAGCACACTATAGACAGCTGCTGCAGCCTTGCAAAGCAAAAGGATACTAGCCAGCCCATCATCAAGCACTGTGCAGAAGGAAAGGCACATGGTTTGCTGACTAGGGAACAGTCAGGTGGCCAAACAGGGTTGGCTCAGGAAAGCACAACCAAAAAAAAAAAAAAAAATTTCCCCGAAAATGTTTTCCAAACCTTGATTAATGGGATGGCTGGTGTGTAAATGCTTTCTCGCATCCCAGATGGGGAAAAAGCTCCAAGGTTGTTTTCCTCTCAATGGAGGCAGTCTGTTCTAAAGCAGCATGTTCTGTCTGAAGTAAATGGGATGTTGAGAAGGGCGCTCGGGGCTGAAGCATAGGACATGATCAGCTTTTCCAGAGAGCCTGCATATCTGAGCTATCCCGAGGACTGTCAGAGAGATCAGTGAAGTCAGGGTGACATTTGCTGGAAATAACATTTTCTGGAGTGTCATCCAAAAAGACTGCATCAGTGAGAGCCGGGCATATACAGGAACAGAGTCGTGAGAACACTAGTCTCATATTGCTGGAATATCGTTACATTAACGAGAAAATAAGGTCTCTTTTTCTGCCTTTGTGAACAATCTTATCAAGTGCATAAGAATACTAGAGAAAAAGAGGATCACAGTGTAACACAGTCTTCCCTATGGGATCTTGATCCAGATCGTTTTTGATTCAGCAGAATTATGACATGTTCATAGGTAGCATTTTTGAAGTCCACTGCATTGCTATTATTATTTTTTTTTACAATTATGTGCTGGATCGACACATTTACATCAGAATGCTTTGTTTGTAGCTTATGTTTATAAACAAATAAATTTTCACTCCCAAATTTTTGTGCATTAGCTACAAATGTTTCCATTGTATGTTGTAGTGGTTTAACAAAACACAATGGTCTTTTAATAAATATAATAAAACATAATGGTCTTTTAGTCACAGATCAGACCTTTTTTCGGATCAACCAAAAAGCGGAGTAGACAAAGCTTTCAATTTATTACAAAACTAGTACTGCAAGAAACTTTTAGTTTTAACAAACAGAACTTGTAACCTGTAATTTTATTAAAAATAAAATGAGGAAATAATCAACTGAATAAATATCAATAGTAAAATATTCAGTACTGTGAAAAATTCAGTTACCATGGTTTTCGCTACATTCATTCTTCCATAGCAGGGCACCACACCAAAATTCATCCCGCCATGGCGACATCATTCAAAACTTCTCATTCAAAACTTTCAGTTGTGTGTTTTTTTTTTTTTTTTAAATAGTGGGTTATAATCGTACCAAAGCGTAAATTATAACAGTGCAAACTTTTCTGTAATCGTAGTAGTTTATTAGTTGTTTATTCCTTTAAGGTGACATACTGACTGACTGACTGACTGACAGACAAAGGTACGTGAGGCTAGCAAACATGGCGTAGCTTTCAGTTAAGATAAACAGTTTCTAAATGATACTTTATAGAAAAAGTCTATGGCTCTGCATACAATGACATTATCTTGCTGGAGTTTATAGCCATTTCACTTTACTTCAGGAAGCATTAATGCCACTCTGTAGGTCTATTGGAGACATTCATAATTATTCTAAGCAAATCTAATAAATGTTTGAGACATTGTTACATAAATGCACTAAATTGCACTTTAGCTGTGTTTATTTGTGAGAGCACAAGAAAATCTGCGCTTGAGCCATGTATATTAAGGGTGTGTGCAACAAGTTTTATGAATGAACAGAGGAAATTGGCGCACAAGCCAAGAGATTCGCATGCTCGGATTACATTGCTAGACGTGTCATTTTTGAAGAATTATTCAGTGGCATATTTTTATGGCTGATTGTAGCCGCCTATTTTTTAAAAAATGTAATTGCTGCCTACAGCTTTCATTTTTTTTCCTCAAGTTAAATGCATATGACAATGATTTTTATCTGTACCATAAACATCATAGGTGTTACCTAAACTATAAACTTATCATAGTACATCTGGATTATTTCAATGTTTGTAACTTCACAACTAACTCGAATAGACTAATTTGTTTTCTTGATTTTTGCGTTTTCAGATTTGAGTGCAGCGATTGGAAGAATTAATAAACATACGCAAATCACAATCATTTATAACTTATATTGTGTAGTTGTTGAGATGCCGATCTTTCACTGATTAGTCTTGCAGCTTACACTGAATGCATTGATGCAGGCTAAACAAGTCGTGACAGAAAACACCTTTAATAAAACTCACTACAACTACTTCTGTCATCAATAAATTTTACAGGAATGCTGTCATACATGTGATTTGAATGATGCGAGAGGCAATCTGTCTGTGATTGTTACAAATTTGTGATTAATCTACCAGTAAAATATAGTGAAGAGTTTAGGTGCAAAAACCTCTAAGTGCCGTCTGAAAAGTTCATTTAAAATGAGCATTTTTCTCAGACAGTCTGCAAAGAATATGATGTTTTCATTGCGTTTAAAGTAAATTAACGCAAATTTTAGAGGAAAATTTCAGACAGCACTTAGAGGCTTTGTCTCTAAACTCTTCATGTATTAGTCCGTAGGTCTTGTGTGATCCATACGAATCATGGATTACCTGTGATCCGTTACACCCCTAGTTACAAATTTATATAAAAAAAATATAAGGTCTACCTAAAAGTAATTATTATCTGTCATACTTTTATTTTTATACAAAAATAATGCAACTTTCGACGAGACATTTACATCACAATAATATGACAAATTCTCTTCTCAGTCCTGTGTTCAATTCTCATTGTTTGCTTTTATTCCTTTGTATTCTGCTTTATTAATATGGTTAGGACAACAAACATTGTGCAGCTGTGTCCTTATCTTCTTCTTTTTTATCTCCAAATCGTTTAAATCTTTTTCTTGCTTTGTTATGCAGTACTTAAAAAAAGAATTGCTTCTCCTTTTTTGACTCTGTCTTAATCTGTAAACAGTGTTTACTGCAATATTTTTCACTGGAATTCATTCATTCATTCATTTTCTTTTCGGCTTAGTCCCTTTATTAATCAGGGGTCACCACTGTGGAATGAACCACCAACTTATCCAGCATATGTTTTACACGGTGGATGCCCTTCCAGCCGCAACCCATTACTTGGAAACACCCATACTTGGAAACCGAAGCACCCGGAGGTAGGGCTGTGCAATTAATCGTAATTCAGTTTCGATTTAGAACTACTACAATTTAGATTTAGATTTTTGATTCTAATGATTATAAAAAAATATATATAATCAAGACAACAGGGTTATTGCATTATATACCACCCCATTTAAAGTACACATTTGTTGCTCTGCAAAGCTCAGTTTCACGTGAAAATCACTAGAAGCATGTACTCTAATATAACTTTTGCAGCACAGGATACACATCATTTGTTCATGTACATTCGAATCATTCATTCATGTTTTAAAAGCGTGAAGGAGATCGCATGCTGTTGTGTGTGTGCACCCAGCCTCAGAGATGAGCAGAGCTCACACATCTAAAGTCATTTTAATGTGAGCGCTTTAATGGTCAAATACATGCTAATTTGTGTCAACACGGGGTTCAGTGATTATACATATCACCTTCATTTAAATAATAAACGAGATGAGATTCAAAAGACATACACAAGTAAAACAATAAATCACAACCGTACTTTTAAAGTGACAGTGCGTGATATTCCTGCTGCTGACTGTTTTTATCATTAAAGGAAAAATCGTTTCATATTTTGATTCTATTGTATTTATTTCCCTTATTCACAAGGAGGAGAATAACTGTATATACAGTTAAAGGTAGAATTATTAGCCCTCCTGAATCATTAGCAGCCCTTTATATTTTCCCCCCAATTTTTGTTTAACGGAAAGATTATTCCAACCCATTTCTAAACATCATAGTTTTAGTAACCCATTTCTAATAACTGATTTATTTAATCTTTGTTATGATGACAGTAAATAATATTTAACTAGATCTTTTACAAGATACAGGATTCAGCTTAAAGTCACTTAATTAGGTGAAAATGGCAAATTAGAGCAAATTAGGGTAATTAGGCAAGTCTTTGTATAAGGATGGCTTGTTCTAAAGACTATCAAAAAATATCGCTTACAGGGGCTAATAATTTTGACCTTAAAGTGGTTGAAAAATTTTTTAAACCTGATTTTATTCTAACCACATTAAAACAAACAAGACTTTCTCCAGACCAAAAAATATATCTTTTTTCAGAAATACTGTGAAAAATTCCTCTGTTAAACATCATTTGGGAAATATTTATTGAAAATAAAAAATCTTGACTTCATCAGTATGTTGTTTTGAACAAACGCGATTACAATTATGACCAAAATAATCGTGATTATGATTGAGCAGCCCTACGTGGAAACGTTAAACATTTGTAGCTTTGAATGGTTATATCTAAAACATCCAAGCTTTCCATTCAAGCTTTTAGGGTTCACATTATGCTATAGTTGTTGCAGCCCTCGTACTTTATAATTTCCCCATTCCACTGCATTAATTCACTGCACTGCTTCTCAGTTGTTTTTCTATATATTTTTTTTACCAAAATATTTTTGACCAATCATGTAAAGCACAAGAGTTTTACTGCCACAGTGACTACATATACATGTGCATCTCTAATCCAATTATTTTCCCTAAACTGAATAAGACAATAATATGATTAAGGTGTTTACATGAGTTACTTTTTGAATGTTCCTTTCTTTATCCTGTCTTTACATGTTATAGGACATAATTTGATTAATGTCACCACGCCATCCATGTGTCCTCCAGAGTTTCATTTATATCAGGTGTTCTATTATTAATCTGTAAACTTTGGCACATTTACTTTCATTCAGGAAAATTTAATGTATGCCATTCCGTGACAAACTAGATATTGGATGCGAACATGAACTGCTAGAAGAGTGTAGTTTTAATGGATTTTGGTACCACATATAGCATGGGAAAATAACTCAGCATTTCATGATGCAGGCGTTTGTAGTCCTTCACTTACTCTGTAGGTGCAGAGAATACTCCGTGTGTGCATAGACTACCTTGTCACAAAATGTGGCAAAAATCCTATGTAATGATAATAGTTTGACTGAGGTGTTTACAAGTCTATAATAATTTGACTGAGGTGTTTACAAGTCTATACTGCACTTCAATAATGTGACTATAATAGGCATACTCCAGAGTTTGATTTCTGTTTAGTTTAATTATGACTTAAATTGGATTAAGGTCATCAATAATCGCTGTTAACATGTTAGACTCTAATCAGAGTAATGTCTTAATCACATTAAAATCAGGATATTGGTGTCCATGTAAACGTATTCTGTGTCGCAATTCAGCGAGTAATTGAGCGAGTCATGTTGTGATTTTTGTCCAAAGTAATACTATAGCAACCATTGTTTCGAGAGTTAATTCAACTGAATGTGGTTACCAACTTCATAAATACTAAATAAGTAAATACCTTTTACATGGCCATAGATGTTGTGCAAGTATTGGTAACATTTTCTAACAATGTATATTTTAAGATAGATGTTCCTACTGCATGCTGTGATCTGTGAGTTGTCAGATTTTTAAGCATGTTTCATGCTGACAGGATTTGAAAATATCAAAGACTAGAATACAGAATGGTCAGAAAAAGCTGGAAAAGCCAGTAGGAGATGTGCTGCTGCCAGTTCACCTTCAAGAGAACAGGTGTGTGAGCAGTGTCAAATTCTTATCCGTCTCTCTGATTTTCTGATTGATGGTCTAGTTTCCTGCAAACACACGTGAATGTGAAGGAGAGGGGCTTGAGCAACTGCCAAGCAGAGGAAAAACAGCCACATATTTTTGCTTAACAAGTGTTTTTAAAGGTAAAATTTTGTAAATGAAGAAGCAGATCCAGCAGCTAATCTGAATTTGAGCGAAGTGTGCATTTTGAGCAGTGCTTGGTAATTGTCAGGCTACTCGCGTTTGCATGCGTTGAATACCAACGGGTGTTTTGAGCAGCTGTGTTGATACTCGCCACTCTGATTTTGTAATGTGTGTGTAAAGGGTGTCTTGAATGTGATTATAGCGTTCTCTGTTAATTAGAGGAAACCTATGCATTTAGATTCTTCTCCTATATTCATGTCTAACTGTATTTGAAAGACCTCCAGGTAGTTGTCATGCATATCTAGCCATGGTTCCGAATCAGTTGATAGGCTAACTATATAAAGAAACAAACTCTCTGGGCACTTTTAGTGCAATTAAACCGCAATTAACATCTAGAGTGGTGATTGATTGGGAGACCACACAGTACAACAGGCAGCAAAGTAATCCAATGGCCTGATAGCTATTAAACCTATTTCAGAAATTACTGGGATGTAAGTGCTATGGGAATGAAGGAACAAAAGGAAATTTATCTGTCAATTAGTAAACAGCTTAGGTCAATGTGACCTTAATGTTTTTTTTTTCTTTTTTTTTTGTTTAGTTTGAAAATGGTCAACTATCTAGCAGCATTTAATGGCTTATTACTTTTGACAAGATGGCACTGTTAACCAGTGTGTTATGAAACTAAAATGCACTTAGTTTATTGTCTAACTAATTTAACTAATTTACACTTAGTTTATTGTCTGTATGTTTATTCATCGCAGAGTTCTAGCTTAAAATATAGTTTGTCAATATGCTAATTTGTTGTTGTTGTGTTAAATGGGAACAGTTTTATCTATTCAAACTAAATTCAGAACTTTCCGGAATTCAGAATATGTAGTAAAGTTCAGACCAAGGGTTTAGGAGGAGTGTCAAAATTGTTTTGGCAAAATGTTTTTTTTTTGTTTTTTTCTTTTTGCAAGAAATCAGTCAACGGTGACTTGTATAATAATAATGATAATAATAAGTAGAAATAATCTTTAGAAAAATATGATGCTGACCTGACGCCTACTACTTAGTAGGTACTGCATTTGAATTTAAACGTACTACTTAGTCGTTAGCAAAATACGTTCTATACAGTATGAATGTGAAAAGTATGATTGGAATTCGGACATATTACATCCACGATTTTGTCATGGTCACGTGACCTACCTGCATTTTAAATTCTATGAATCGGACATACTACTCAGCTCTCTTACTGATTTTAGCATACTGTATAGTATGGAAGTATGCGGCTTCGGACGCAACCATGTACAAGTTTTATAATGATGCATCTAGGGCTGGGCAATAAAATCAATATCAGTATTTATTGACCGAACACTATTGTCAGTATTGATAAAAAAAAAAAAGTTCTGTATATATTTGCTTTAATTTTATTAAAATGGGACTGCTGAGCGTGCGCCTTGGAAGCAATGCCAATAAGCTTGTCAGTTTGTCATTTCTAATGGAAGTTGGTGCACGACAAGCACATGGGAGCAACATGCACATGATGTGTGCATTTTGCAGGTATACCTAGATTCATGTAAGTTAAACTAACCAATCTGCTTCACACTTTGTGTGGAATATAAACATTTAAGTAATAACAGTAGACTTATTACCTCAGACAAACACAGCACCCACAAACACTGCAGTTCTTTTTACTTTTCTCCATAAAATTGCATTGGAGTGGCTGCAATTGTTTGTTAGTCATCCTCTGGGATAAACAGTTGGCTACTTATGAGAGACACCATAGAAAATGGTGAAGGAAAGCACGCGTTTATGCTTGTCACTTCAGGCCAGAATAACAACACACTTGAAAATGAGTGCTGTATAGCTGCAGTGAGGATATTGTAAATAAAAAAGGATGTCGCAAGAGTGGCTTTTTGGTTTCTTTTCTTGTGCATCCCAGCCACTAGCTCCCCATCTGAAAGATTTTTTAGCATAGTGTGTAATGTAGTTATTCAACTTCACCATTTGTAATGTTGCAGTATGTACTTTAAATGATGGTTCATTCCTTTACTTGAAAGCTCAGATTAGATTATCATAATTTGTTTTATTTACAGAGTTTGAGGTTTACTATATCATTCTTATTCACGCCTTAGAGTTTTTGATCTACCTTTACCATTGCACACACTTTGTAAGATTTTATTTATCAAGTCTCTTTAACACTTTTATTTACATTATAAAAAGATCAGATATTTTGTTTAAATATTTTAGTTTTTTACTGTTCAAACTATTTGCTTGAGTAATGAAGAAAAATTCTAATATTCCTAAATGTGTTAAAAATATTCAATAATTATCAATATCGAGTGATAAGATACATATTGTGATAATTTATTTATTTATTTTTTTGCAATATTGCCCAGCCCTAGAAACATCAACATGTTTGTAAAATATAGCATATTATGGAAAATGACAAATGGCCTAAATAGGAACACTGGATATCATTTGACTTGTTGCATTTAAAATAGCTGGAAAAAACGTTTACTTTTTGGCCAAATTCTTCAGTAATAAAAGCAGAAATAGCCATTCTTATGTTACTTGAGTCACTGTGTTAAAACCCCAGGCCATTGTTAGCATAACTGTGTATAATGGTCTGTATTTGCTAAACAGCTATGGAAATTTATGCTCATATTTATTTTGGTGAGTATTTGTTATTCAAGCATTATTTGAGAGGTTTAACTTATCAATTTATTCTCTTTAAAGCATATCTGGTGCTTGCCGTCTATAATAACTGAAACTGGAAATGTATTTGACAGGACTGAGTTCTGCAAATTGTTAGATTTATTGTTTACAAATCAGGAATGTTGAGATGGTTAATGTCTTTTTAAAATATAGGCCTATCAGTGTAGAAGTAAAAGAATTTAACAAGGTAGTGAACATAAGAGATATAAGTTTAGAGTTAAAGCAGGATTTTATTTAGGTTTCGTATAAAAAATCCGTTTATGAACTGAATGCTTATTGATCCAAAACTCAGAGAGTGCTTAGAGACTTGATTGTCCAACCCATAGTTATTGAAGACGTCATTGACTATGCTACAGTTCAGTGAAGATTGACTAATCTTTGAACTCTGCTGTTCTGTGCATGCATCTGAATCCCTGATGATGCAGTAATGAAGAACAAGCATATGGAGCTCATCTGGCCAAGCTGAACTTTAGCTGTTTCATTAGCTTCGTTTCTATTAATAAACCTGTGGGTGAGAAATAAGACATTTCATATTCACTCAATATTACTTTTAATAACTCTCAATTAAGTGCAACATTTAGTATTATTAGCAGTATAATGGTACAGAATTTTATGTAAATTGTTGCCTTTATTTGATCAAACCAGTCAAAAATCAAAATTACAAAAAAAAAAAAATGGATGGATGAGCACAAGTAAAATAAATAGAGCATGCTACAAATTAGATGGATAAATTTAGTCGGACAATGCAATTCAGGTATTTCAGAGTGCTATAATATTGATGTTTACTTAATTTAAATAAATTGAAATGCATTTAATAATGCAACAAATTATCTAAGGCCCTATGAAGCAAGTTACAATTTTAAACCAAAACTTGTAGTTTAGTGTAGCTTACATGATTCATACTCTCTATTCTATATCTCTTAGAGCCAAAGGCTAGTTTTGTGTAAATTTCAGCCATAGTCATTAAACATAACACTTCTAAACTTATATGGATAATAATGTTTCAGAAATACTTTACCAATGGAGGTCAAAACAAGCCACAGTAAATGTGAGGATTTCTTAAATACCATGCATATCAGCCTGTTTTCCTTTAATTATACTTTTTCAATGATTTGTTCTGTTGACCTTGCGTCAACACTCCAGATCTGGTGTTGAAAGCATGTGCTGCACTAATGACTAGCATAGCTGTGGCAGAAATGGCATTCTTGCTGCCACTACTGTTGTTTTGTGAGGTAATTTGCAGATGCGAACATCCAGTGTGTCTCTCATGACCACGGCAGCCTTCTAATCAAATAAACAGCAGAGAGGTTGAAAGGGTGTGCTGCGGTATTGGAGCAAAGAAACTGCTCCATTTCAGCTCGGCGGTAGACCGATGGCTGTGAATCAAATAGCAGGATAAACTTTTGATATGGTAAAAGCTCATACAACTTCAGCATTAAGCCATATCCAGCTGTGATGCTCCTGTCATTACTATTTACTCACACTTGTTCCAAACATGTTACTTTCTGTGTGGAAAAAGAAGTTATACTGAAAATTTTTCCTGTACCTAAATGGAAAAATGCATCATGAATGTACTTTATTTCTACCATTTACTCTATCATTTTAAATAAACAATTAATAAATTAACACTTGCTTATTATCCATTAAATAAATATCAGTCACTAACACAAACATTTTTTTTTATTAATTAAATAAATCTTATACAAATAGC